>NC_052343.1:32114649-32124714 GCF_016432855.1 Salvelinus namaycush | reverse complement strand
CCTACTGTATGTACTGTATTAAAACAGACCTACTGTATTAAAACAGACCTACTATATGTACTGTATTAAAACAGACCTACTGTATTAAAACAGACCTACTATATGTACTGTATTAAAACAGACCTACTGTATTAAAACAGACCTACTATATGTACTGTATTAAAACAGACCTACTGTATTAAAACAGACCTACTATATGTACTGTATTAAAACAGACCTACTGTATGTACTGTATTAAAACAGACCTACTGTATTAAAACAGACCTACTGTATGTACTGTATTAAAACAGACCTACTGTATTAAAACAGACCTACTATATGTACTGTATTAAAACAGACCTACTGTATTAAAACAGACCTACTATATGTACTGTATTAAAACAGACCTACTGTATTAAAACAGACCTACTATATGTACTGTATTAAAACAGACCTACTGTATTAAAACAGACCTACTATATGTACTGTATTAAAACAGACCTACTGTATGTACTGTATTAAAACAGACCTACTATATGTACTGTATTAAAACAGACCTACTGTGTGTACTGTATTAAAACAGACCTACTATATGTACTGTATTAAAACAGACCTACTGTATTGAAACAGACCTACTATATATACTGTATTAAAACAGACCTACTATATGTACTGTATTACAACAGACCTACTGTGTGTACTGTATTAAAACAGACCTACTGTATGTACTGTATTAAAACAGACCTACTGTATTAAAACAGACCTACTGTATGTACTGTATTACAACAGACCTACTGTATGTACTGTATTACAACAGACCTACTGTGTGTACTGTATTAAAACAGACCTACTGTATGTACTGTATTAAAACAGACCTACTGTATGTACTGTATTACAACAGACCTACTGTGTGTACTGTATTAAAACAGACCTACTATATGTACTGTATTAAAACAGACCTACTGTATGTACTGTATTAAAACAGACCTACTGTATGTACTGTATTAAAACAGACCTACTGTATGTACTGTATTACAACAGACCTACTGTGTGTACTGTATTAAAACAGACCTACTATATGTACTGTATTAAAACAGACCTACTGTATGTACTGTATTAAAACAGACCTACTGTATGTACTGTATTACAACAGACCTACTGTGTGTACTGTATTAAAACAGATCTACTGTATGTACTGTATTAAAACAGACCTACTGTGTGTACTGTATTAAAACAGACCTACTATATGTACTGTATTAAAACAGACCTACTGTATTGAAACAGACCTACTATATATACTGTATTAAAACAGACCTACTGTATTAAAACAGACATGCTGTATGTACTGTATTAAAACAGACCTACTGTATTAAAACAGACCTACTGTGTGTACTGTATTAATACAGACCTACTGTATGTACTGTATTACAACAGACCTACTGTATGTACTGTATTAAAACAGACCTACTGTATGTACTGTATTAAAACAGACCTACTGTATTAAAACAGACCTACTGTATGTACTGTATTACAACAGACCTACTGTATGTACTGTATTAAAACAGACCTACTGTATTAAAACAGACCTACTGTATTACAACAGATCTACTGTATGTACTGTATTAAAACAGACCTACTGTATGTACTGTATTAAAACAGACCTACTGTGTGTACTGTATTAAAACAGACCTACTGTATGTACTGTATTAAAACAGACCTACTGTATTAAAACAGACCTACTGTATGTACTGTATTAAAACAGACCTACTGTGTGTACTGTATTAAAACAGACCTACTGTATGTACTGTATTAAAAAAGACCTACTGTATGTACTGTATTAAAACAGACCTACTATATGTACTGTATTAAAACAGACCTACTGTATTAAAACAGACCTACTGTATGTACTGTATTAAAACAGACCTATTGTATTAAAACAGACCTACTGTATGTACTGTATTAAAACAGACCTACTGTATGTACTGTATTAAAACAGACCTACTGTATGTACTGTATTAAAACAGACCTACTGTATTAAAACAGACCTACTGTATGTACTGTATTAAAACAGACCTACTGTATGTACTGTATTAAAACAGACCTACTGTATTAAAACAGACCTACTGTATGTACTGTATTAAAACAGACCTACTGTATTAAAACAGACCTACTGTATTAAAACAGACCTACTGTGTGTACTGTATTAAAACAGACCTACTGTATGTACTGTATTAAAACAGACCTACTATATGTACTGTATTAAAACAGACCTACTGTATTAAAACAGACCTACTATATGTACTGTATTAAAACAGACCTACTGTATGTACTGTATTAAAACAGACCTACTATATGTACTGTATTAAAACAGACCTACTGTATTAAAACAGACCTACTATATGTACTGTATTAAAACAGACCTACTGTATTAAAACAGTCGTACTATATTTACTGTATTAAAACAGACCGACTATATGTACTGTATTAAAACAGACCTACTGTATTAAAACAGACCTACTGTATGTACTGTATTAAAACAGACCTACTGTATTAAAACAGACCTACTATATGTACTGTATTAAAACAGACCTACTGTATTAAAACAGACCTACTGTATTAAAACAGACCTACTGTATTAAAACAGACCTACTGTATTAAAACTACTGTATGTACTGTATTAAAACAGACCTACTATATGTACTGTATTAAAACAGACCTACTGTATGTACTGTATTAAAACAGACCTACTGTATTAAAACAGACCTACTGTATGTACTGTATTAAAACAGACCTACTGTATTAAAACAGACCTACTGTATGTACTGTATTACAACAGCCCTACTGTATTAAAACAGACCTACTGCGTGTACTGTATTAAAACAGACCTACTATATGTACTGTATTAAAACAGACCTACTGTATTAAAACAGACCTACTGTATGTACTGTATTACAACAGACCTACTGTATGTACTGTATTAAAACAGACCTACTGTATTACAACAGATCTACTGTATGTACTGTATTAAAACAGACCTACTGTATGTACTGTATTAAAACAGACCTACTGTGTGTACTGTATTAAAACAGACCTACTGTATGTACTGTATTAAAAAAGACCGACTGTATGTACTGTATTAAAACAGACCTACTATATGTACTGTATTAAAACAGACCTACTGTATTAAAACAGACCTACAGTATGTACTGTATTAAAACAGACCTACTGTATTAAAACAGACCTACTGTATGTACTGTATTAAAACAGACCTACTGTATTAAAACAGACCTACTGTATTAAAACAGACCTACTGTGTGTACTGTATTAAAACAGATCTACTGTATGTACTGTATTAAAACAGACCTACTATATGTACTGTATTAAAACAGACCTACTGTATTAAAACAGACCTACTATATGTACTGTATTAAAACAGACCTACTGCATTAAAACAGATCTACTGTATGTACTGTATTAAAACAGACCTACTATATGTACTGTATTAAAACAGACCTACTGTATTAAAACAGACCTACTGTATTAAAACAGACCTACTGTATGTACTGTATTAAAACAGACCTACTATATGTACTGTATTAAAACAGACCTACTGTATTAAAACAGACCTACTGTATGTACTGTATTAAAACAGACCTACTGTATTAAAACAGTCCTACTATATTTACTGTATTAAAACAGACCGACTATATTAAAACAGACCTACTGTATTAAAACAGACCTACTGTATTAAAACAGACCTACTATATGTACTGTATTAAAACAGACCTACTGTATGTACTGTATTACAACAGCCCTACTGTATTAAAACAGACCTACTGCGTGTACTGTATTAAAACAGACCTACTGTATTAAAACAGACCTACTGTATGTACTGTATTAAAACAGACCTACTGTATTAAAACAGACCTACTGTGTGTACTGTATTAAAACAGACCTACTGTATGTACTGTATTACAACAGCCCTACTGTATTAAAACAGACCTACTGCGTGTACTGTATTAAAACAGACCTACTATATGTACTGTATTAAAACAGACCTACTGTATTAAAACAGACATGCCTTATGTACTGTATTAAAACAGACCTACTGTATTAAAACAGACCTACTGTATGTACTGTATTACAACAGACCTACTGTATGTACTGTATTAAAACAGACCTACTGTATTAAAACAGACCGACTGTATTACAACAGATCTACTGTATGTACTGTTTAAAACAGACCTACTGTATGATTGTCTTTTAAAACAGACCTACTGTATTAAAACAGTCATATGTACCACTATATCTACTGTATTAAACGACCTACTGTATTAAAACAGACCTATGTGTGTACTGTATTAAAACAGACTACTGTATGTACTGTATTAAAAAAGACCAGACTGTATGTACTGTATTAAAACAGACCTACTAATGACTGTATTAAAACAGACCTACTTTTTGTATTAAAACAGACCTACTGTGTGTACTGTATTAAAACAGACCTACTAGTATGTACTGTATTAAAAGACTACTGTATTAAAACGATCTACTGGATGTACTGTATTAAAACAGACCTACTATATGTACTGTATTAAAACAGACCTACTGTATTAAAACAACCTACTATAGTACTGTATTAAACAGACCTACTGCTATTAAAACAGACCTACTGTATGTACTGTATTAAAACAGACCTACTATATGTTATCTGTATTAAAACAGACCTACTGTATTAAAACAGACCTACTGTATTAAAACAGACCTACTGTATGTACTGTATTAAACAGACCTACTAATATTACGTGTATTAAACAGACCTACTGTATTAAAACAGACCTACTGTAATGTAAACAGACCTACTGTAGTACTTATTAAAACTAAGACCTACTATATGTACTGTATTAAAACAGACCTACTGTATTAAACAGACCTACTGTAGTCTAGTATTAAACAGACTACTGTATTAAAAACAGCCACTATTATTACTGTATTAAAACAGACCCGGTACTATATTAAAACAGACCTACTGTACTGTAAAACAGACCTACTGTATTAAAACAGACCTACTATTGATACTGTATTAAAACAGACCTATGTATGTACTGTATTACAACAGCCCTACTGTATTAAAACAGACCTACTGGTATGTACTGTATTAAAACAGACCTACTGTATTAAAACAGACCTACTGTATGTACTGTATTAAACGACCTAGCTGTATTAAAACAGACCTACTGTGTGTACTGTATTTAAAACAACCTACTGTATGTACTTATTACAACGCCCTACTTATAAACAGACCTACTGCGTGTACTGTATTAAACAGACCTACTATATGTACTGTATTAAAACAGACCTACTGTATTACAACAGACATGCTCTTATGTACTGTATTAAAACAGACCTCTAACGTACTGTATTAAAACAGACCTACTGTATGTACTGTATTACAACAGACCTACTGTATGTACTGTATTAAAACAGACCTACTGTAATTAAAACAACCGACTGTATTACAACATGTCTGTATACTGTCTTAAAACAGACTACTGTAGTGTACTGTATTAAAACAGACCTACTGTATTAAACAGTCCTACTTATTACTGTATAAACAGACTACTATATTAAAACAGACCTACTGTATTAAAACAGACCTACTGTATTAAAACAGACCTACTGTGTGTACTGTATTAAACAGACCTACTGTATGTACTGTATTAAAAAGACGACTGTATGTACTGTATTAAAAACAGACCTACTATATGTACTGTATTAAAACAGACCTACTGTATTAAAACAGACCTACTGTATGTACTGTATTAAAACAGACCTACTGTATTAAACCAGACTATAGTACTGTATTAAAACAGACCTACTGTATGTACTGTATTAAAACAGACCTACTGTATTAAAACAGACCTACTGTATTAAAACAGACCTACTGTATGTACTGTATTAAAACAGACCTACTGTATTAAAACAGACCTACTGTGTGTACTGTATTAAAACAGATCTACTGTATGTACTGTATTAAAACAGACCTACTATATGTACTGTATTAAAACAGACCTACTGTATTAAAACAGACCTACTATATGTACTGTATTAAAACAGACCTTATGATTAAAACAACCTACTGTATGTACTGTATTAAAACAGACCTACTAATGTACTGTATTAAAACAGACCTACTGTATTAAAACAGACCTACTGTATTAAAACAGACCTACTGTATGTACTGTATTAAAACAGACCTACTATATGTACTGTATTAAAACAGACCTACTGTAAAACAGCTTACTGTATATTATAACAGACTACTGTATGTACTGTATTAAAACAGACCTACTGTATTAAAACAGACCTACTGTATTAAAACACCTACTGTATTAAAACAGACCTACTGTATGTACTGTATTAAAAACAGACCTACTATATTACTGTATAAAACAGACCTACTGTATGTAGATTAAAACAGACCTACTGTATGTACTGTATTAAAACTTGTATAAACAGACTCACTTTGTACTGTATTAAAACGCCTACTTATGTACTGTATTAACAGCCTACTGTATTAAACAGACCTACTATTTACTGTATTAAAACAGACCTACTGTATTAAAACAGACCTACTAGTTCCTGTATTAAAACAGACCTACTGTATGTACTGTATTAAAACTACTGTATACAGACCTACTGGTACTGTATTAAACAGACCTACTATATGTCCTGTATTAAACAGACCTACTGTATTAAAACAGACCAGACGTATTAACAACTCCTGTATTAAAACAGACCTACTATTACTGTATTCACAACCTACTGTATGTACTGTATTAAAACAGACCTACTGTATTAAAACAGACGCGACTGTTTAACAGATCTACTGTATGTACTGTATTAAAACAACCTACTGTATGTACTGTATTAAAACAGACCTACTGTATTAAAAACAGCCTACTTATTTACTGTATTAAAACAGACCACTATATAAAACAGACCTACTGTACTTAAAAGAACTACTGTATTAAACAGACCTACTGTTGTACTGTATTAAAACAGACCCTACTGTATGTACTGTATTAAAAAGTACGACTGTATGTACTGTATTAAAAACAGACCTACTATATGTACTGTATAAAACAGACCTACTGTTTAACGCCTGCTGTATGTACTGTATTAAACAGACCTACTGTATTAAAACAGACCTACTGTATGTACTGTATTAAAACAACCTACTGTATGTACGTATTAAACAGACCTGCTGTATGACCTACTGTATTAAAACAGACCTACTTATGTACTGTATTAAAAACGACTACTGTATTAACAGACCTACGTGTGTACGGTATTAAAACAGACTACTGTATGTACTGTATTAAAACAGACCTACTATATTTACTGTATTAAAACAGACCTACTGTATTAAAACAGACCTACTTTGTACTGTATTAAACAGACCTCTGCATTACAACAGACTACTGTATGTACTGTATTAAAACAGACCTACTATATGTACTGTATTAAAACAGACCTACTGTATTAAACGACCTACTGTATTAAAAACAGACCTACTGTATTATGTAAAACAGACCTACTATATGTACTGTATTAAAACAGACATACTGTATTAAAACAGACCTACTTGTATGTACTGTATTAAAACAGACACTACTGTATTAAAACAGACCTACTGTATTAAAACAGACCTACTGTATTAAAACAGACCTACTGTATTAAAACAGACCTACTTATGTACTGTATTAAACCAGACCTACTTATGTACTTATTACAACAGACTACTGTATTAAAACAGACTCTATGCTGTATTAACTAGTATTAAAACAGACCTACTATATGTACTGTATTAAAACAGACCTACTGTATTAAAACAGACCTACTATATGTACTGTATTAAAACAGACCTACTGTATTAAAACAGACCTACTGTAATGTACTGTTACTAAACAGACCTACTGTATGTAATTAAACGAGACCTACTGTAATTAAACAGACCTACTGTTTTAAAACAGACCTACTGTTTCTGTACTTAAAACACACTACTGTATTAAAACAGACCTACTGTATTAAAACGACTACTTGTACTGTATTAAAACAGACCTACTGTATGTACTGTATTAAAACAGACCTACTATATGTATGTATTAAAACAGACCTACTTGTATTAAAACAGACCTACTGATATGTACTGTATTAAAACAGACCTACTGTATTTAAAACACGTACTATATTTACTGTATTAAAACAGACCGACTTATTCGTATTAAAACTGACCTACTGTATTAAAACAGACCTACTGTAGTACTGTATTAAAACAGACTACTGTATTAAACAGACCTACTATATGTACTGTATTTAAAACAGACCTACTGTATGTACTGTATTCAAACAGACCTACTGTATTAAACAGACCTACGGTATTAAAACTACTGTATGTACTGTATTAAAACAGACCTACTATATGTACTGTATTAAACAGACCTATGTATGTACTTTATTAAAACAGACCTACTGTATTAAAACAGACCTACTGTATGTACTGTATTAAAACAGACCTACGTATTAAAAACAGACTACTGTATGTACTGTATTAAACAGCCCTACTGTATTAAAACAGACCTACTGCGTGTACTGTATTAAAACAGACCTACTTATGTACTGTATTAAACAACTGCATGTACTGTATTAAAACAGACCTACTGTATTAAAACAGACCTCTGTATGTACTGTATTACACCGACCTACTGTATGTACTAGTATTAAAAACAGACCTACTGTATTAAAACAGACTACTGTATTACAACAGTTACTGTATTACTGTATTAAAACAGACCTACTTATGTTACTGTATTAAAACAGACCTACTGTGTGTATGTATTAAAACGGACCTACTGTATGTACTGTATTAAAAAAGACCGTGTAGTACTGTATTAAAACAGACCTACTATATGTACTGTATTAAAACAGACGCTACTGTATTAAAACAGACCTACAGTATGTACTGTATTAAAACAGACCTACTGTATTAAAAACAGACACTACTGTATGTACTGTATTAAAACAGACCTACTGTATTAAAAACAGACCTACTGTATTAAAAACAGACCTACTGTGTGTACTGTATTAAAAACAGATCTACTGTATGTACTGTATTAAAACAGACCTACTATATGTACTGTATTAAAACAGACCTACGGTATTAAACAGACCTACTATATGTACTGTATGAAAAACAGACCTACTGCATTAAAACAGATCTACTGTATTACTGTATTAAAACAGACCTACATATGTACTGTATTAAACGACCATGTATTAAAACAGACTCTGTATTAAAAACAGACCTACTGTATGTACTGTATTAAAACAGACCTACTATATGTACTGTATTAAAACAGACCTACTGTATTAAAACAGACCTACTGTATGTGCTGTATTAAAACAGACCTACTGTATTAAAACAGTCCACTATATTTACTGTATTAAACAGACCGACTATATTAAAACAGACCTACTGTATTAAAACAGACCTACTGTATTAAACAGACCTATTATGTACTGTATAAACAGACCACTGTATGTACTGTATTACAACAGCCCTACTGTATTAAAACAGACCTACTGTGACTGTATTAAAACAGACTACTGTATTAAAACAGACCTACTGTATGTACTGTATTAAAACAGACCTACTGTATTAAAACAGACCTACTGTGTGTACTGTATTAAAACAGACCTACTGTATGTACTGTATTACAACAGCCCTACTGTATTAAAACAGACCTACTGCGTGTACTGTATTAAAACAGACCTACTATATGTACTGTATTAAAACAGACCTACTGTATTAAAACAGACATGCCTTATGTACTGTATTAAAACAGACCTACTGTATAAAACAGACCTACTGTATGTACTGTATTACATCAGACCTACTGAGTGTACTGTATTAAAACAGACCTACTGTGTTAAAACAGACCGACTGTATTACAACGAGATCTACTTGTATGTATGTTATTAAAACAGACCTACTGATGGTAAAATGTACTGTATTAAAACAGA
>NC_052343.1:32026946-32114549 GCF_016432855.1 Salvelinus namaycush | reverse complement strand
CATGAAATAAATTAACCTTATGGCAACAGGTCTCCCTTGTAAAATAGATCTTCTGACCTCAATGGGACTTCCTGGATAAATAAAGATGAATACATTTAAATGTATTGTCTAATTAGCACCAAGCTGTCAGTTAAAACATAACCAGAGATGAGCAATGTTCCTTAAATGTTCCTAAAATATGTCATGACATAGGTGCAGTCAGTGTAATCACAGTACAGTTTTACAATTAGTAGGCCGAGTTTATTTGCAAATCTCAGAAGTAATTATCCACCTGTCATGACCATGTCATTATCCACCTGTCATTACCATGTTATTATCCACCTGTCATTACCATGTCATTATCCACCTGTCATTGCCATGTTATTATCCACCTGTCATTACCCACCTGTCATTACCATGTCATTACCCAGCTGTCATTACCATGTCATTATCCACCTGTCATTACCATGTCATTACCATGTCATTATCCACCTGTCATTGGTTATTATCCACCTGTCATTGGTTATTATCCACCTGTCATTGGTTATTATCCACCTGTCATTGGTTATTATCCACCTGTCATTACCATGCTATTATCCACCTGACATTACCATGTTATTATCCACCTGACATTACCATGTTATTATCCACCTGTCATTACCATGTTATTATCCACCTGTCATTATCCACCTGTCATTACCATGTTATTATCCACCTGTCATTATCCACCTGTCATTACCATGGTATTATCCACATGTCATTACCATGTTATTATAAAGTATTAAGGACACTTGAAAATGGGAGGAGAGCACAAACACCCCATTGTATTAATGCTCTTCATTTCATTCTTTCCAACAGCGGTCAAAAAGAAAAACGTGCTGTTCACACTCAAAACAATCCTCTTAAAACATTTATATAATTTTAATCTGGATTTTATTGTGTTACATCACAACAGTGGAATCACCAGTCATTATGCATTTTGTTTATGTATTTTTTCACAATACAAGTCAGCCAGACAGCTAACTCTTCCTACATCCTTTTCGGACTAGAATAGCATCCGAGTGAACTGAATACATCTTCACTGCATGGTCTCCACTGTCTAAAACAATCAGCGTGTTCTGCGCTGTGGCGACCAGCCCCACCGGGCGAACCAAGTCTTCACTGACCAGGGGGGTTAGGACCGGGCCGTTCTGGAGCTTTCCCAAACTCCAAATCAACCCACGCTGGGAGTCTATCACGATCACATCCCCGTCCCTGTCAAAGGCCACGGCAGACATACAGGGCCACACTGAGGCCCCCAGGCTCAGAGTAAAGCTGTCTATCTGAGAGAGCATGTTAAAGTCTTTGTTGAATATTGTCAGTCTGGTAGGCCGGGGGCCATTTGGAGGTTGTGTGGTGGTGAGCCCCAGTGTCTCCACCAGGGCGATGTTCCCCGTCACCCGACAGCAGGCCACTGCCTTGGGCCGCTGGAGGTCGGTTATGACCGCTCGGTTCATCAGAGTCACGCCACGGGCAAAGTCCACCACAACCTGGGAGAGCGTGCCGGCCTGGATGTCAGTGACCAGGATATGTCCACAGCTGTCCACGTCCACCCCCCAGGGCATCTGGAAGGAGTCCCACACCGCCAGAACATAACTCCCCCTGGTGGTGAACACTTTCACTGCACCGTCACCGGCATCCGTCACAACCACATACCCACTGGGAGTCACCGCCACATCCACCGGGTGACACACCTCCCCGTGGCCGCGACCCCTCCGCCCGAACCCGTGCAGCCGCCTGCCCTGAGGCCCGAATACCACCACCCTCCTTTCTCCATCGTGCACCACCACCATGGTCCCAGAGGACCCGAACACGGCCACCCCTGTGGGGTTGATCAGGGACCCCCAGCCACCGAAGGCTGAGCGAAGCCGCAGAGCTCCAGAGCCCAGACCTCCGACCCAGCCGCTGCCTCCTCTGACCCGATGAGGGACAGGTGACCTGGGGGAGCGGGAGAGCAGAAGATCCTGGAGGTCTGTCAGCGCCTGGCAGTGGGAGGTGCTGTCAACGTCACACAGCTGCCGGCAGAAAGGGCACTCAAGCTTCTTGAGGACGGGGTGGGAGAGCGCCCGGACACATTCCAGACAGAGTACATGGCCGCAGGACAGGTTCTGAGGCCGGCGTTCCTTCTGCCGTGGGTTATACTTCTCGAAGCAGACTTTACACTCCAGCAGGTTGACGTGGATCTCTCTCAGGAGGATCCCCTCTGTTCTCAGTGAGGAAGGAAGAACAGGAACATCAGCCATAATAGTGTAGATATCCTCTCTTTTACTTTACCCAACGGCAGTTAGTGTCAGCTCTGCTGCAGTCTCTTTACCCAACGGCAGTTACAGTGTCAGCTCTGCTGCAGTCTCTTTACCCAACGGCAGTTAGTGTCAGCTCTGCTGCAGTCTCTTTACCCAACGGCAGTCACAGTGTCAGCTCTGCTTCAATCTCTTTATCCAACGGCAGTCACAGTGTCAGTTCTGCTGCAGTCTGCTACGGCTGGAAAGTATTTTTGAGAAAACACGGAGGAAATATGTTGAAAGTCAGAGAGGGAAAGAGAGAGGAGGAAAGAGACAGAGAGAGGAAAACACAACACCGGTGACATTTTGAAAGTCTAGAGCACTGGCCTCCTGTAGGCCTAGGCTGTCATGTGACGTTGACACAGTGGGCAGGCTCACTCTGAGGCCCTCTGCTGCTCTCTAGTGGAAAGTGGTGTCACACAGGTCTGAGGAACAATTCAGTGACTTCTGGAATCACTGAGCCATGCAGTAAAACAATCAACACTAGTCTGGATGGTAATGGGTAGCTTCTGAAAGGACTTACTTCTGTTTGTCAATAGACACAAGTACTCAGTGATTTAGGGGCCCTCTGCTAGTTACTCCACATTACTCTGTGTGACTTCAAAACCATCATCCTGTCATTTCTAGTCTATCATCAAAGTCATCGCTTTAACTTCTTCCTGACTTGGCAGCAGCATCCATTAACAGTTTGTTGAAATCTATCTCTTTATAGGTCAGAACACGGCAGCTATTTCTGTCTGTTCCCTGGTGTGCCGAACCGAGTGAAATCTGATCCCTCTGGCTTCTCTCAAACGGCACCCTACTCCCTATATAGTGCACTACCTCTGACCGGCACCCAATGGTTCCTGGTCAAAAGTGGTGCACTGTATAGGGACTAGGGTGCCATTTGGGACAGGTTGGTTGAGTGGTGAGGAAGGACAGCTCCAGGCTCCAGAGCAGGCGCACTTCCCTCTCCTGCTAGAGAGCAGACCCCCCTCCAGAGGTCAATCCAGGTAATTACACTTCTACTGGACTAATCTCAGCAACACAAAAACAAATCTCACTTGAGTGCTGGCCAAGCTACTTCATCTCCACAAGACTAGGGCTTTGTCCACACAAGGGCCTAATTGGACAGCGGCAAGCAAGTTAAAATAAATACCTGGAGTTGGACAAGCTATTAACTATAGTGCTTTATACATAGTGATTAGGCCTGTATGCAGATACTGTACCCTGGATAACAAAAATACAGCTTTGGTGTTTGGAGGAACCCAAAGTAGGGTCCCACATGTGTTGTATAATTATTGTGTAAATAGCTCAATATTTTGGAACCACCATGTGTGCTGGAACCAGGAAGTATTCCACTATACATTATGTGCATATTATAATAATTCAGCCCTATCAACCTTTTCAACTCTGAACCCTTGAATCACAAGGGGAGTTACAGAGAACAGATATGTCTTGAGAATGGATAAGAACACATAACAAAGGCCTTTGTACAAAGGCTATAGGTTTTAACCTCATTAACACAGCACAAGGTATTTCTAATGAGACATATAGTCTACAAGACAATTGAAGAGGAAATACAAAACATTTTTAATAAAGTTTTATTAATTCAGAGTGAAAAAACAAACACAAGTCTCCTTTTCGAGAGGGATTGTTTAGGCAAAATGGCATCTTCATTCCAGAAACAACATGCCATATTCTATACAGCCAGGGAGTCTGGTCCATGCTACCTGTGGATGAGTGTCAGTGTCTGAGATTGACATGAGAGAAATATGTGTGTTGAGATGATGGCTATGGTTGAATACTTCTAAAATGCACCCTTCTATCCTCTCTTGAAATATTCACTTATCTGACAACTGGATGGGTGATAATAGCTCAGAGTGCCATCACTAAACTCCATTCATCAAACCACATTTCTCAGTAATTATATGCAATGTTGTATGCAAAAAAGTAGCTTAAGACACAGTTATGTCAGAACAGCGTCGACTCCAAGGGAGCTATGGTGGAAGGATGGATGCATTCTAAGAGTATTAACCAGGCCCAGTGACTGACAAACCTTTACTTGAGCAATAAGGCACGAGGGGGTGTGGTATATGGCCAATATACCACGGCTAAGGGCTGTTCTTATGCACGACGCAACCCGAAGTGCTAGGACAGAGCCCGTAGCCGTGGTATATTGGCCATATACCACAAACCCCAGAGGTGCCTTACTGCTATTATAAAACTGGTTACCAACGTAATTAGAGCAGTAAAAATAAAAAATGAAATGTAGTAGGCTGAATACAAACTGCATAAAAAGTGTGAAGTGTAAAAAAGAACAAAACTACATAAATACAGGCACAAGGGCGTTGAATTACAAATGTTTACAGCAACACTGAAAAAAGACATTGTGAATACTGGCTTACTGATGTGGTGTGACACTGACGCAAAGACCATTTGTTTTCACTACTACTGTAGTAAATCTGTAGCATCCCCCAGTCCCTCTCGAGACACTCGGATCCATTTCCACACTTAGCCATGCAAAATGCCATGAAGGTGAGAACGAGAGCGTCCACATCGTAGTAAAACAAAGCTACCTGCCTGCACAGACAGACCAAGCTCCAACTATGAACGACTGGCCTCGTCATTTACTGTAAAAAGACAGCAGCCCGGATGTGAAGGGAGAGGAAGGCTGCATCCTAAATGGCATCAAAATCCCTTTATAGTGCACTACTTTTTGACCAGGGCCCATAGGACTCTGGTCAAAGGTAGTGCACTATACAGGGAATATGGTGCCATTTGGGATGACACATAATAAATCACACAAAGGTCATGACGATGATTTCACAAAACACGCAAAACAAAACATGACAGTAAATGTACGGCGTCTCCAAAACAACGGAAGTCAACAGCTTATATGGAGCTGGTGGAGCGCAAAGACAATTCTTTGACCCAGGAGGTCAAACACACAAAAAAATCTGAAACGCCCGTCCTTCCAAGCCAAAGCAGCTTTGCATTAAAATCCTGGTGCCATATGTACCAAGCATCTCTACTCCGACAGTAGAGTGCTGATCTAGGATCAGTTTGAGTATTTTAGAGCATACTGAGTACGATTACATTGACGGGGGGGACCTGATCCTAGATCAGCACTCCTACTCAGATGTTTGATACATACGGCCTCTGTTCACATTCCTCTCTTTGTTCAAGTCATAAAAACAAACCAAAAATGGTGAACACTTACAAATATGAAACTGATGATGAAGAGTTGGCCCGATGGAGAACAACAACAGTCTTCCCCTACAGTAGTCAACACGAGAGTCCAACTTCTGTGATATTACACAGCTATATAATGTCTCCTTCCCAAATGGCACCCTATTGTCTTCTTAGTGCAGTACATTGGACTGGGGTCTGGTCAAATCTTAGTGCACTATATAGAGAATAGGGTTCCATTTAAATACAGTAGTTTGATGGAGGGGGGGGGGGGGGGGGGGGGGGGCTATGTCAAAAACCCTCACATTTCCAGAACAGGGTGAATAATGGAAGCCGTATTGTTCAGGGAGAAATCCAAACCAGTCTAACTGGAATGAATGGCAGTCGAGGCAGAATCCTCATTTGACTTCTACAGGAAAATAAAAGGCATGTGATATCAGAAATGTCGAATGTAATCATCAATCTAAAATAGTCCTAATTATAAATACAGTTTATACAGGTTTTATACACATTTTGATATAGCCTCTATAATATATGTAAACAGACCATAAATGTCAAAACTGTTGTTGTTTTCTTGGAAAACTGTGAGTGTCACTATGATACAATATCAATAGCCAACTTGTTGCATTTACAACTAGCCTAAGTCCAACCAGCCAGTGTATGGATTGTTTGAATGGAATGTTGGCATATTGACAGTTAATTTGACAAATTAATTGAATCATTCCTCTAAAAGCTGTCCGGTTAGCTAGCTAACAAACATACACTGCAGACAAATTCTTCCATTTCATTATTTTACACAATATCTTATCCATGGTTGACCACCTCCCTGACCAAAATGGCTGACAGCCTGTAGACCACCATAAGAAGGTTCATATCCATTCTAGTATTCTAATTCTATGGGCTGAAGCACATGACAGATATATGGTATAGGATAAACGTAGTTCTCCAATCACAGTAGTTTACCAACTCCTGTACAATGGAACATGCATTCTTCTGTTCCGACTGAGGATAAGCAATATTGCCACCACACACACACACATGCTTACGCAGACACACACAAACTGATCAGCAGTAGGGTAGGTAGGAGCTCATGTGAACCACCAGTAGGTATCTGTGTGGTTCTCTGATCTATAGGCCACCCCCCCCCCCCTCTCCTTCCTCTACAACCCTGCATGGACATGGTGTCTGTCTATCCTGTCCACTGACCATGCCCCTAACCTGGGCCCACTCTCCCCTCTTATGGATGGGTGCTTCTCCGTACGTTAAAATGCACAGGGAAAGTGTTGTCTATCCTTTCTTTCTCTTCCATCTCTCCCAACATGCACCTCTTCCTCTGTGGTCCGGGGTTCTGACAGGAGAAGAGGGCGGGACTCCACCCTGAGTGGCAGGGCTAGCATTACTTCTTCCCCAGCCCATTGGTGGATTTGTTCTTCCCTGAGCTCCGCCCACGCTGCCTGGTGGGAGGAGCCTCAACCTCAGAATGCAGTTCTCCTGCAAGGTTTAAGTTGAGAATTAGGTTTAAGTTTAGGATTAGGTTCAGGTTTATTAGAACATATTGGTACATATCTAGAAAACACATCAAATGTGACGTCACACAATATAAAACAGTAAAAAGATATTGACTGCATCCTAAATGGCACCTTATTGCCTATACAGTGCACTAATTTTGACCAGAGCCCTATGGGTAGTGTGCACTGTAGAGGATGCCATTTGCGACACAACCAAGATGTCTAAATATACAGACAGTGCACCATCATAAAGTCATACACAACAAATAGGCACAGCCAAAGAACAGAGTGAGTGAGGGAAAGATTCTCATCGTTTTAATGTTCATATTGTGTCTGTGTTGAACAATTCGCAAAGACATCTCTAATGGACGACACATTTTGATGGTTGAACATAGTTCAAAGTAGAGGTGTGTTTCCATTGGATAAGAGGCAAGTTCCCCAATCAAACCACTAGAGGTCAGACTACTACCTAACTATATTTACAGTAAACCCTCCCAGTCAACCACTAGGTCAGACTACTACCTAACTATATTTACAGTAAACCCTCCCAGTCAACCACTAGGTCAGACTACTACCTAACTATATTTACAGTAAACCCTTCCAGTCAACCACTAGGTCAGACTACTACCTAACTATATTTACAGTAAACCCTCCCAGTCAACCACTAGAGGTCAGACTACTACCTAACTATATTTACAGTAAACCCTCCCAGTCAACCACTAGAGGTCAGACTACTACCTAACTATATTTACAGTAAACCCTCCCAGTCAACCACTAGAGGTCAGACTACTACCTAACTATATTTACAGTAAACCCTCCCAGTCAACCACTAGAGGTCAGACTACTACCTAACTATATTTACAGTAAAACCTCCCAGTCAACCACTAGAGGTCAGACTACTACCTAACTATATTTACAGTAAACCCACCCAGTCAACCACTAGAGGTCAGACTACTACCTAACTATATTTACAGTAAACCCTCCCAGTCAACCATTAGAGGTCAGACTACTACCTAACTATATTTACAGTAAACCCTTCGTCAACCACTAGAGGTCAGACTACTACCTAACTATATTTACAGTAAACCCTCCCAGTCAACCACTAGAGGTCAGACTACTACCTAACTATATTTACAGTAAACCCCCCCAGTCAACCACTAGAGGTCAGACTACTACCTAACTATATTTACACTCAACCCTTCCAGTCAACCACTAGAGGTCAGACTACTACCTAACTGTATTTACAGTAAACCCTCCCAGTCAACCACTAGAGGTCAGACTACTACCTAACTGTATTTACAGTAAACCCTCCCAGTCAACCACTAGAGGTCAGACTACTACCTAACTATATTTACACTCAACCCTCCCAGTCAACCACTAGAGGTCAGACTACTACCTAACTGTATTTACAGTAAACCCTCCCAGTCAACCACTAGAGGTCAGACTACTACCTAACTATATTTACAGTAAACCCTCCCAGTCAACCACTAGAGGTCAGACTACTACCTAACTATATTTACAGTAAATCCTCCCAGTCAACCACTAGAGGTCAGACTACTACCTAACTATATTTACAGTAAACCCTCCCAGTCAACCACTAGAGGTCAGACTACTACCTAACTATATTTACAGTAAACCCTCCCAGTCAACCACTAGAGGTCAGACTACTACCTAACTATATTTACAGTAAACCCTCCCAGTCAACCACTAGAGGTCAGACTACTACCTAACTATATTTACAGTAAACCCTCCCAGTCAACCACTAGAGGTCAGACTACTACCTAACTATATTTACAGTAAACCCTCCCAGTTAACCACTAGGTCAGACTACTACCTAACTATATTTACAGTAAACCCTCCCAGTTAACCACTAGGTCAGACTACTACCTAACTGTATTTACACTCAACCCTCCCAGTCAACCACTAGAGATCAGACTACTACCTAACTATATTTACAGTAAACCCTCCCAGTCAACCACTAGAGGTCAGACTACTACCTAACTATATTTACAGTCAACCACTAGAGGTCAGACTACTACCTAACTATATTTACAGTAAACCCTCCCAGTCAACCACTAGAGGTCAGACTACTACCTAACTATATTTACAGTAAACCCCCCCAGTCAACCACTAGAGGTCAGACTACTACCTAACTATATTTACACTCAACCCTCCCAGTCAACCACTAGAGGTCAGACTACTACCTAACTGTATTTACAGTAAACCCTCCCAGTCAACCACTAGAGGTCAGACTACTACCTAACTATATTTACAGTAAACCCTCCCAGTCAACCACTAGAGGTCAGACTACTACCTAACTATATTTACAGTAAACCCTCCCAGTCAACCACTAGAGGTCAGACTACTACCTAACTATATTTACAGTAAATCCTTCCAGTCAATCCACTAGAGGTCAGACTACTACCTAACTATATTTACAGTAAACCCTCCCAGTCAACCACTAGAGGTCAGACTACTACCTAACTATATTTACAGTAAACCCTCCCAGTCAACCACTAGAGGTCAGACTACTACCTAACTATATTTACAGTAAACCCTCCCAGTTAACCACTAGGTCAGACTACTACCTAACTATATTTACAGTAAACCCTCCCAGTTAACCACTAGGTCAGACTACTACCTAACTGTATTTACACTCAACCCTCCCAGTCAACCACTAGAGATCAGACTACTACCTAACTATATTTACAGTAAACCCTCCCAGTCAACCACTAGAGGTCAGACTACTACCTAACTATATTTACAGTAAACCCTCCCAGTTAACCACTAGAGGTCAGACTACTACCTAACTATATTTACAGTAAACCCCCCCAGTCAACCACTAGAGGTCAGACTACTACCTAACTATATTTACAGTAAACCCTCCCAGTCAACCACTAGAGGTCAGACTACTACCTAACTATATTTACAGTAAATCCTTCCAGTCAACCACTAGAGGTCAGACTACTACCTAACTATATTTACACTCAACCCTCCCAGTCAACCACTAGAGGTCAGACTACTACCTAACTATATTTACAGTAAACCCCCCCAGTCAACCACTAGAGGTCAGACTACTACCTAACTATATTTACAGTAAACCCTCCCAGTCAACCACTAGAGGTCAGACTACTACCTAACTATATTTACAGTAAACCCTCCCAGTTAACCACTAGAGGTCAGACTACTACCTAACTATATTTACAGTAAACCCCCCCAGTCAACCACTAGAGGTCAGACTACTACCTAACTATATTTACACTCAACTCTCCCAGTCTCAGATTGGATGAAACTCAAGTTACCCAACAATGGGAAACATAAATAACTAAAAATGGCATATTACATATGAAACCCATTAATAATCACCTGCATGTGTTTAACCCTAGAGGATGAATAGAGACACCATAGTTACCTTTCCCTTGTTCTGTTTAACCCTAGAGGATGAATAGAGACGCCATAGTTACCATTCCCTTGTTCTGTTTAACCCTAGAGGATGAATAGAGATGCCATAGTTACCTTTCCCTTGTTCTGTTTAACCCTAGAGGATGAATAGAGACACCATAGTTACCTTTCCCTTGTTCTGTTTAACCCTAGAGGATGAATAGAGACACCATAGTTACCTTTCCCTTGTTCTGTTTAACCCTAGAGGATGAATAGAGACGCCATAGTTACCTTTCCCTTGTTCTGTTTAACCCTAGAGGATGAATAGAGATGCCATAGTTACCTTTCCCTTGTTCTGTTTAACCCTAGAGGATGAATAGAGACACCATAGTTACCTTTCCCTTGTTCTGTTTAACCCTAGAGGATGAATAGAGACACCATAGTTACCTTTCCCTTGTTCTGTTTAACCCTAGAGGATGAATAGAGACGCCATAGTTACCTTTCCCTTGTTCTGTTTAACCCTAGAGGATGAATAGAGACGCCATAGTTACCTTTCCCTTGTTCTGTTTAACCCTAGAGGATGAATAGAGACGCCATAGTTACCTTTCCCTTGTTCTGTTTAACCCTAGAGGATGAATAGAGACGCCATAGTTACCTTTCCCTTGTTCTGTTTAACCCTAGAGGATGAATAGAGACGCCATAGTTACCTTTCCCTTGTTCTGTTTAACCCTAGAGGATGAATAGAGATGCCATAGTTACCTTTCCCTTGTTCTGTTTAACCCTAGAGGATGAATAGAGACACCATAGTTACCTTTCCCTTGTTCTGTTTAACCCTAGAGGATGAATAGAGACGCCATAGTTACCTTTCCCTTGTTCTGTTTAACCCTAGAGGATGAATAGAGACGCCATAGTTACCTTTCCCTTGTTCTGTTTAACCCTAGAGGATGAATAGAGACGCCATAGTTACCTTTCCCTTGTTCTGTTTAACCCTAGAGGATGAATAGAGACACCATAGTTACCTTTCCCTTGTTCTGTTTAACCCTAGAGGATGAATAGAGACGCCATAGTTACCTTTCCCTTGTTCTGTTTAACCCTAGAGGATGAATAGAGACGCCATAGTTACCTTTCCCTTGTTCTGTTTAACCCTAGAGGATGAATAGAGACACCATAGTTACCTTTCCCTTGTTCTGTTTAACCCTAGAGGATGAATAGAGACGCCATAGTTACCTTTCCCTTGTTCTGTTTAACCCTAGAGGATGAATAGAGACGCCATAGTTACCTTTCCCTTGTTCTGTTTAACCCTAGAGGATGAATAGAGACGCCATAGTTACCTTTCCCTTGTTCTGTTTAACCCTAGAGGATGAATAGAGACGCCATAGTTACCTTTCCCTTATTCTGTTTAACCCTAGAGGATGAATAGAGACACCATAGTTACCTTTCCCTTGTTCTGTTTAACCCTAGAGGATGAATAGAGACGCCATAGTTACCTTTCCCTTGTTCTGTTTAACCCTAGAGGATGAATAGAGACGCCATAGTTACCTTTCCCTTGTTCTGTTTAACCCTAGAGGATGAATAGAGACACCATAGTTACCTTTCCCTTGTTCTGACACAAAGTCCTCATTGTAGTTGCTGTCCTCACATTCAGAGTAGCTCTGTAAAACACAGGAGGGGTCAGAACAGACATGTCACTGACATATGGCTGAGAGAACGCTACACAGCCAACAGCCAGCTGATCCAGCCATAGGCAAGAGTCCCAAATGGCATCCTCCCCCCTATACTGTATAGTGCACTAGAGTCCTGGTGAAAAGTAGTGCACTAGGTTATATAGGGAGTAGGGTGCCATTTGGGACATGGCCAAAGTCATTGGCGTGAATCCAAGGTTAATGATCTACAGATGAAAAGCTGTGACATCCTGTCATATTCTCTATAGATGAACCACAAGGTCATATTCCCTGAAGACAAAACTACACAGTGAGTCAGCTAGTTTATGTTGGAACTCTAAAAACAACAGGTGTGGAAACTGCCATTCACAGCGCGGTAAAAAACGAGGGTGAAACAACATTCTACACAAATCCTGGTTTCTGTAGAAAAGCTTTCCAGTTGGCTATGAGGACTTCTCAGAGAACTCTCTCAAACCCTCTCTCTGGCCCTGGGACTTTAAGCCGCAGCAAACTTGGCTAGGCAAACTGAACGAGTGTGCTCGCAAACTCCCCTAAAAAGACCTTCGCTTGAAAAACAGCAATACTACCGTTTGTCTATCTTGAGATGCCGTAGCCAGATGCTTCAAAATAGTCAGATAGTCAAAATAATCTAAGATAACTCAAGAAATCTGTCATTAATTTAGACGTTTTTGCAGTGACCTTAGTCGCTCAATTAAGCAAACTAAATTAGACGCACAAATATCAACCCCCTCCACAAAAAATTAAATGCTAACCTCCCCTGTTATTGTAATGGTGAGAGGTTAGCGTGTCTTGGGGGTATGATATAAAATGCTAACCTACCCTGCTATTGTAATGGTGAGAGGTTAGCGTGTCTTGGGGGTATGATATAAAATGCTAACCTCCCCTGCTATTGCCTGGGATAGTCACAGTTCCAGGGAGATGTGTTCTAAATGGCCTGGGATAGTCACAGTTCCAGTGACATGTTGTCTAAATGGTCTGGGATAGTCACAGTTCCAGGGAGATGTGTTCTAAATGGCCTGGGATAGTCACAGTTCCAGGGACATGTTGTCTAAATGGCCTGGGATAGTCACAGTTCCAGGGACATGTTGTCTAAATGGCCTGGGATAGTCACAGTTCCAGGGACATGTTGTCTAAATGGCCTGGGATAGTCACAGTTCCAGGGACATGTTGTCTAAATGGCCTGGGATAGTCACAGTTCCAGGGACATGTGTTCTAAATGGCCTGGGATAGTCACAGTTCCAGGGACATGTGTTCTAAATGGCCTGGGATAGTCACAGTTCCAGGGACATGTGTTCTAAATGGCCTGGGATAGTCACAGTTCCAGGGACATGTGTTCTAAATGGCCTGGGATAGTCACAGTTCCAGGGACATGTTGTCTAAATGGCCTGGGATAGTCACAGTTCCAGGGACATGTTGTCTAAATGGCCTGGGATAGTCACAGTTCCAGGGACATGTTGTCTAAATGGCCTGGGATAGTCACAGTTCCAGGGACATGTGTTCTAAATGGCCTGGGATAGTCACAGTTCCAGGGACATGTGTTCTAAATGGCCTGGGATAGTCACAGTTCCAGGGACATGTGTTCTAAATGGCCTGGGATAGTCACAGTTCCAGGGACATGTGTTCTAAATGGCCTGGGATAGTCACAGTTCCAGGGACATGTGTTCTAAATGAGCTGGGATAGTCACAGTTCCAGGGAGATGTGTTCTAAGCGATGAATAAAGGTGCATGTATATGGAGAATGGTTGCAGAAGGACCATCCTGTAGTCAACGAGGTGTAGTTCATATCTAGCCTGGTATGTCGACATACCTTCTCTTTGGGGCCATAGATCTCTGCATACCACACCATCCCATACAGACACAGGAATGTGATTAAGGCCTGGGAGGAGAAGAGACAGAGTTAAGGCCACAGTCAGTTCAAGGTCAAGTTTCAGCTTTATCATCCTGGAGGGAAATTGGTTGAAACAATAGTCAAAACATAAAATACAAAAATGTACATATACATAGATAGATCTATGAATAGGACAACTACAGCCCTGGTAGGTTATCCTGTCACCATATAATACTAGGACAACTACAGCCCTGGTAGGTTACCCTGTCACCATCTAATACTAGGACAACTACAGCCCTGGTAGGTTACCCTGTCACCATCTAATACTAGGACAACCACAGCCCTGGTAGGTTACCCTGTCACCATCTAATACTAGGACAACTACAGCCCTGGTAGGTTACCCTGTCACCATCTAATACTAGGACAACTACAGCCCTGGTAGGTTATCCTGTCACCATCTAATACTAGGACAACTACAGCCCTGGTAGGTTACCCTGTCACCATCTAATACTAGGACAACTACAGCCCTGGTAGGTTATCCTGTCACCATCTAATACTAGGACAACTACAGCCCTGGTAGGTTATCCTGTCACCATCTAATACTAGGACAACTACAGCCCTGGTAGGTTACCCTGTCACCATCTAATACTAGGACAACCACAGCCCTGGTAGGTTACCCTGTCACCATCTAATACTAGGACAACTACAGCCCTGGTAGGTTACCCTGTCACCATCTAATACTAGGACAACTACAGCCCTGGTAGGTTATCCTGTCACCATCTAATACTAGGACAACTACAGCCCTGGTAGGTTATCCTGTCACCATCTAATACTAGGACAACTACAGCCCTGCTAGGTTACCCTGTCACCATCTAATACTAGGACAACTACAGCCCTGGTAGGTTATCCTGTCACCATCTAATACTAGGACAACTACAGCCCTGGTAGGTTAACCTGTCACCATCTAATACTAGGACAACTACAGCCCTGGTAGGTTATCCTATCACCATCTAATACTAGGACAACTACAGCCCTGGTAGGTTATCCTGTCACCATCTAATACTAGGACAACTACAGCCCTGGTAGGTTATCCTGTCACCATCTAATACTAGGACAACTACAGCCTTGGTAGGTTATCCTGTCACCATCTAATACTAGGACAACTACAGCCCTGGTAGGTTATCGTGTCACCATCTAATACTAGGACAACTACAGCCCTGGTAGGTTATCCTGTCACCATCTAATACTAGGACAACTACAGCCCTGGTAGGTTATCCTGTCACCATCTAATACTAGGACAACTACAGCCCTGGTAGGTTACCCTGTCACCATCTAATACTAGGACAACCACAGCCCTGGTAGGTTGGTCCAACAGTCACGTGGTCTTTTTTTATTTTATTTTATTTTATTTTAAATTTTATCCCTTTTTCTCCCCAATTTTCGTGGTATCCAATCGCTAGTAATTACTATCTTGTCTCATCGCTACAACTCCCGTACGGGCTCGGGAGAGACGAAGGTCGAAAGCCATGCGTCCTCCGAAGCACAACCCAACCAAGCCGCACTGCTTCTTAACACAGCGCGCCTCCAACCCGGAAGCCAGCCGCACCAATGTGTCGGAGGAAACACCGTGTACCTGGCCCCCTTGGTTAGCGCGCACTGCGCCCGGCCCGCCACAGGAGTCGCTGGAGCGCGATGAGACAAGGATATCCCTACCGGCCAAACCCTCCCTAACCCGGACGACGCTATGCCAATTGTGCGTCGCCCCACGGACCTCCCGGTCGCGGCCGGCTGCGACAGAGCCTGGGCGCGAACCCAGAGACTCTGGTGGCGCAGTTAGCACTGCGATGCAGTGCCCTAGACCACTGCGCCACCCGGGAGGCCCAGTCACGTGCTCTTAACGATGACTAAGCTATTTATGGTACATTAACTATGTCAAGAAACGGACTGGTCTGCTAACATAAATAGTGATATGTACTTTTAGAGACACTGAACAACTGTTTGGAGACTAGTTTTACCATGTACATAAACAAACCAGTTGGACATGACAGCTGTGTGGAGACTGGTATGTTGATGTACATAGTAAAACTACTTGGACATGACAGCTGTGTGGAGACTGGTATGTTGATGTACATAGTAAAACTACTTGGACATGACAGCTGTGTGGAGACTGGTATGTTGATGTACATAGTAAAACTACTTGGACATGACAGCTGTGTGGAGGCTGGTATGTTGATGTACATAGTAAAACTACTTGGACATGACAGCTGTGTGGAGACTGGTATGTTGATGTACATAGTAAAACTACTTGGGCATGACAGCTGTGTGGAGACTGGTATGTTGATGTACAGAGTAAAACTACTTG
Source organism: Salvelinus namaycush (assembly GCF_016432855.1). Lineage (NCBI taxonomy): Eukaryota > Metazoa > Chordata > Actinopteri > Salmoniformes > Salmonidae > Salvelinus > Salvelinus namaycush. The sequence goes on along the minus strand of NC_052343.1, from coordinate 32,098,317 downwards.
GACATGACAGCTGTGTGGAGACTGGTATGTTGATGTACATAGTAAAACTACTTGGACATGACAGCTGTGTGGAGACTGGTATGTTGATGTACATAGTAAAACTACTTGGACATGACAGCTGTGTGGAGACTGGTATGTTGATGTACATAGTAAAACTACTTGGACATGACAGCTGTGTGGAGACTGGTATGTTGATGTACATAGTAAAACTACTTGGACATGACAGCTGTGTGGAGACTGGTATGTTGATGTACAGAGTAAAACTACTTGGACATGACAGCTGTGTGGAGACTGGTATGTTGATGTACATAGTAAAACTACTTGGACATGACAGCTGTGTGGAGACTGGTATGTTGATGTACATAGTAAAACTACTTGGACATGACAGCTGTGTGGAGACTGGTATGTTGATGTACATAGTAAAACTACTTGGACATGACAGCTGTGTGGAGACTGGTATGTTGATGTACATAGTAAAACTACTTGGACATGACAGCTGTGTGGAGACTGGTATGTTGATGTACATAGTAAAACTACTTGGACATGACAGCTGTGTGGAGACTGGTATGTTGATGTACATAGTAAAACTACTTGGACATGACAGCTGTGTGGAGACTGGTATGTTGATGTACATAGTAAAACTACTTGGACATGACAGCTGTGTGGAGACTGGTATGTTGATGTACATAGTAAAACTACTTGGGCATGACAGCTGTGTGGAGACTGGTTAGATTATGTACATAGTAAAACTACTTGGACATGACAGCTGTGTGGAGACTGGTTTGTTTATGTACATAGTAAAACTACTTGGACATGACAGCTGTGTGGAGACTGGTATGTTTATGTACATAGTAAAACTACTTGGACATGACAGCTGTGTGGAGACTGGTATGTTGATGTACATAGTAAAACTACTTGGACATGACAGCTGTGTGGAGACTGGTATGTTGATGTACATAGTAAAACTACTTGGACATGACAGCTGTGTGGAGACTGGTATGTTGATGTACATAGTAAAACTACTTGGGCATGACAGCTGTGTGGAGACTGGTTAGATTATGTACATAGTAAAACTACTTGGACATGACAGCTGTGTGGAGACTGGTTTGTTTATGTACATAGTAAAACTACTTGGACATGACAGCTGTGTGGAGACCATTCTTACCACGCACACCAGCCACACCAGCACATAGAGGACCTGGGTCTTGGAGAACAGCTCCATTCCAAACTTTATACACGCCAAGGCCTCCAGGAACGCTATGGCCCTGTGATGTCAACAAACACACGTCACACACTACAGCTAAGGCTGCTGGGAAATCAGCCAGCTATAGCTGTGTCCCAAATGGCTCCCTATTCCCTCCATGGTGGATAACCTGGTCTAAAGTAGTGCACTATAAAGGGAATAGGGTACCTGTTGGGATGCAGCCTATGACACCTGTCACCCGGCTGGGTGGTGACATGACAGAGTGAGGGAGAGGAGGGTGAGGGGTGAGAGAGGCAGAGCGAGAGGTAAGCTGAGGCCCATGGAAACATGAAACCAGTCCATCTACATGGTCAGATGTTAACATTGCCAACAGCCTTTACTCTAGTGGGAGCTGGAGGGAATAAGTAAGATATTCAGATCTAACCACAATAAACATACTGACAACAGTACACATGCCACACGCATAATGGAAACATGGATAGACAGCATTTTAATGGGATATAATGGGGGGGGAATTATTGAATCACATTTCACAAATGTTTTGTCTACAAAAAGTTTCTACGATCCCTTATTTCCCTAAACATGGCAAAACACTAGAATATACACACAGAGGGTAGTGCGTATGACCCAGTACATCACTGGGGCCATGCTTCCTGCCATCCAGGACCTTTATACCAGACAGTGTCAGAGGAAGTCCCTAAAAAGTGTCAAAGACTCCAGTCACCCAAGTCATAGACTGTTCTCTCTGCTACCGCACAGCGAGCGGTACCGGAGTGCCAAGTCTAGGTCCAAAAGGCTCCTTAACAGATTCTACCCCTCAAGCCATAAGACTGCTGAACATTTAATCAAATGGCCCCTGAACTATTTACACTGATACACTGATACACCCCCCCCCCTCCTTTGTTTTTACACTGCTGCTACTTACTGTTTATTATCTATACATAGTCACTTTACCCCTACCTACATGTACAAATGACCTTGACTAACCTGTCCCCCACTAATTGACTCGGTACCGGTACTCCCTGTATATAGCCTCGTTATTGTTATTGTGTTACTTTAGTTTATTTAGTAAATATTTTCTTAACGCCATTTTTTAAAATCTGCATTGTTGGTTATTGTATTCGGCACATGTGACAAATAAAGTTTGATTTAGAGAAGTGTATGTATATCTAAACATAAATAACAGTCAGAATACACACATCTACTGACTTAGTGATTGCAGTATTATAGAGTATTCTACCCTACACACTCCTACATCATGTGTCTTAGTAATGACTTTAATACTCAGGGTTTAGCTGGGGGATAATGGAGGCCATTGTTTTGTAGTGCTTCACTGCCAGACTGTCTGTGTGTGTGTGTGTGTGTGTGTGTGTACAGCCCTAACCAGCTAGAGTTTCAGTCCTCCAGGCTGTTGAAGGTGCGTTGACATTAGCCTCCATCCCCCATGTCTTCACCCTCACACGGCTACAGTTTACATACAAACACACAGCCCAGCGGTAGAACCACACCGACAAAGAGCCCTGTTCAGTTGTTGACTGAAGGTAAATCATCGACCTGACGGCTGGCTACTGCAGACGGAAATGTGTATTGTAGTTTATTGGTGGAGAACACAGACAGCAGAGTATACAGCTTTATCTCCTCAGACGTCATCTACTGTTGTCATGGTAGTAGCTAATGAAATAACTCACCCAAACACCCAGCACTGTGTCCCAACACGCTTACACTGTGTGTCTGTGAGGTAGGCATAGTACTGCCTGAAAAACACGGGGAGAAAACACCACAACCGGTCAGGACAAATACAGGATGGAAAGACAGACATGTGAACCAGTTACCACAGACAGAGAGCGGTCCTCTCATAGCCATTAACTCTAGACATGTTGAGATGGACGAAGAACTCTGATGTTGGACAAACACTGACGCTATGACTGATGACTTTTCTAAAGACTGGTGCAGAAGGGGTGCAAATTGGGAGAGAAGGGGGGGCAGAGGAGAGGGGGGGGCAGAGGAGAGGGGGGGGGGGGGGGGGGGGGGGGGGGGGGGGGGGGGGGGGGGGGGGGGGGGGGGGCAGAGGATAGAGGGGGAGGAGATCAGCCCAGGCGAGGGGGGAGGTCCTACCTCACGGTGGGAGCTGTGATGATGCCGATGAAGAGGATCCGACACCAGCTGAGGGCGTGGCACGCCGGGAACACAAATATGTGCTTCAGGAAGAATGTGTTCAACTCTGTCAGCTATGGAGAAACAGAGAGAGAGAGTTATCACAGACACCATCATAAAGCCACCCCCCCCACAGGGCTCTACAGAGCTCCCCCCCCCCACACAGGGCTCTACAGAGCTCCCCCCCCCCCCCCCCCCCCCCCACACAGGGCTCTGCAGAGCTCCTCCCCCCCACAGGGCTCTACAGAGCTCCTCCCCCCCCACAGGGCTCTACAGAGCTCCTCCCCCACACAGGGCTCTACAGAGCTCCTCCCCCACACAGGGCTCTACAGAGCTCCCCCCCCCCTCCCCCCACACAGAGCTCCCCCCCCCCTCCCCCCACACAGGGCTCTACAGAGCTCCTCCCCCCACACAGGGCTCTACAGAGCTCCCCCCCCACAGGGCTCTACAGAGCTCCCCCCCCACACAGGGCTCTACAGAGCTCCTCCCCCCACACAGGGCTCTACAGAGTCCGTCCCACCCCCCACCACAGGGCTCTACAGAGTCCGTCCCCCCCCCCCCCCACAGGGCTCTACAGAGCTCCCCCCCCCCCCCCCACACAGGGCTCTACAGAGCTCCCCCCCAGCCACCATTTTACTCACATATGCAATTAAATATGTTACTGTGCGACCTCGAATATTAATTTAGGAGCACTTGAAGGATTCTAGCTTTATTAGATCAAATCATTTTCATTGTGCTCCTAAATGTCTTGGTGTGTGACTACCTTTCTCAACCTAGGCACCAGTGCTACTTGTAAAAAAGGTCAGCGACGAGCCCTGCCGCATTTCAATTACACTGAATACAGCCACAAATTATTAGATTTTTTTGTAATTTAACTAGGGAAGTCCGTTAAGAACAAATTCTTATTTACAATGACGGCCTAGGAACAGTGGGTTAACTTCCTTGTTCAGGGGCAGAACGACAGATTTTGACCTTGTCAGCTCGGGGATTCGATCTAGCAACCTTTTGGTTACTGGCCCAATGCTCTAACCACTAGGCTACCTGCCGCCCCAACTAACTCCTCCCTCTCTCTCTCTACCTCCCAAATGAGGAAGTAGAATACATAACCTAGCTATGCAATACAAACTAGAACAGTGAACCATGTCAACATTTGGACCCACCCACTCACAGTTTGACCCTGCGCTTCTCATCATCCACAGTACAGCATAATGAAGAGACTGGAACCAGACTGTCTCAACACGCTGTCATTTGGCCCTGAGCCTGTGTGTGTGTGTGTCTCTCAGTGTAGAGAGAGTCTTATTTGGCCCTGAGCCTGTCTAGAGGCCCTCTGGAGAGAAAGCAGCTAAACTGTAGCAACTCCTGAGGACTCTCTCTCTCTACCTTTGCTCTCCCCTCCTATCTACTCACCCACCCCTCCACAGTCTCACCCCACTCTCTCCCCCCACCCCTCGTCAAGCTAATCTCAAAGACTGGGTAATTACTATTTCAAGCCCCCAGCGTGTTGGGAACGGGAGACAGAGGGGGAGGGAGGGAGGGAGAGGAGAGAAAGACTAGTCCATTTCACCACCACACAAAAAGCAGAGAAGCTGCTCAGCTTTTCATCGCCATGGCAGCCAGTATTGAGGATAAAGGGGGGGGGGGGGGGGGAAGGAGTATTGGCAGCTATGGGGGGCTCTCTGGCTGGGACCTGGATTGTATTCATTGGCAACAAATAGAAGACAACGGACTAAAACAGGGAGGGACTACTAGAACTTTTCCAACAAGAAATGCTCATTTTCATTTTCCATTGCAAAAATGGTTTTGCTACAGTGTTCCCTAATGAATATGACCCTGGGTTAATGATGGAAAGCACTGGAACTTATTCAAGTTCAACATCTTGTCATCCGGCTAGTTAATCACTTTAAGTAATGAGTTTTCAATAAGAACACGCCAGGCAGAATACCCATTATACAGTACCATCTATACAGTACCATCTATACAGTACCAGTACAGTTCCATCTATACAGTACCAGTACAGTACCATCTAAACAGTACCAGTACAGTACCATCTATACAGTACCATCTATACAGTACCATCTATACAGTACCAGTACAGTATCATCTATACAGTACCAGTACAGTACCATCTATACAGTACCAGTACAGTACCATCTATATAGTACCATCTATACAGTACCAGTACCATCTATACAGTACCAGTACCATCTATACAGTACCAGTGTTGTACCATCTATACAGTACCATCTATACAGTACTAGTACAGTACCATCTATACAGTACCAGTACAGTTCCATCTATATAGTACCAGTACAGTACCATCTATACAGTACCAGTGTTGTACCATCTATACAGTACCAGTGTTGTACCATCTATACAGTTCCATCTATATAGTACCAGTACAGTACCATCTATACAGTTCCATCTATACAGTACCAGTACAGGTCCATCTATACAGTACCAGTCAGAAGTTCACACCTCCTCATTCCAGGGCTTTTCTGTATTTTTACTATTTTCTGCATTGTAGTGAAGACATCAAAACTATGAAATAACACATACGGAATCATGCAGTAAGTATTTTATATTTGAGATTCTTCAAAGTAGCCACCATTTGCCTTGACAGCTTTGCATCCTACAATGTAGAAAATAGTATTATAAAAGAAACCCTGGTATGAGTAGGTGTGTCCAAACTTTTGACTGGGACTGTATATGGGGAGTTCTGCCTGGCGTGTTATTATTGAAAACTCATTACTTAAAGAGTGAAAAACTAGTCGGATGACATGTGACTGGGTGGACAGTTTCTGGACGGGGAACAGCGCCCCACCACACCGTGGGGTGGATGGATAGATGGTGAAGCACTGAATAAACTCCACTGCTTTCCGTCATTAACTCAGGGTCATATTCATTAGGGAACACCGTAGCAAAACCATTTTTGCAATGGAATATACCATATACCTAGTGCTAACTGCTAACCCCTGTCAGGCCAGAACTCCCCATATACCTAGTGCTAACCGCTAACCCCTGTCAGGCCAGAACTCCCCATATACCTAGTGCTAACCCCTGTCAGGCCAGAACTCCCCATATACATAGTGCTAACCGCTAACCCCTGTCAGGCCAGAACTCCCCATATACCTAGTGCTAACTGCTAACCCCTGTCAGGCCAGAACTCCCCATATACCTAGTGCTAACCGCTAACCCCTGTCAGGCCAGAACTCCCCATATACCTAGTGCTAACTGCTAACCCCTGTCAGGCCAGAACTCCCCATATACCTAGTGCTAACTGCTAACCCCTGTCAGTCAGAACTCCCCATATACCTAGTGCTAACTGCTAACCCCTGTCAGGCCAGAACTCCCCATATACCTAGTGCTAACAGCTAACCCATCAGGCAGAACTCCCCATATACCTAGTGCTAACCCCTGTCAGGCCAGAACTCCCCATATACCTAGTGCTAACTGCTAACCCGTCAGGCCAGAACTCCCCATATACCTAGTGCTAATCGCTAACCCCTGTCAGGCCAGAACTCCCCATATACCTAATGCTAACTGCTAACCCCTGTCAGGCCAGAACTCCCCATATACCTAGTGCTAACCCCTGTCAGGCCAGAACTCCCCATATACATAGTGCTAACCGCTAACCCCTGTCAGGCCAGAACTCCCCATATACCTAGTGCTAACTGCTAACCCCTGTCAGGCCAGAACTCCCCATATACCTAGTGCTAACCGCTAACCCCTGTCAGGCCAGAACTCCCCATATACCTAATGCTAACCCCTGTCAGGCCAGAACTCCCCATATACCTAGTGCTAACCCCTGTCAGGCCAGAACTCCCCATATACATAGTGCTAACCGCTAACCCCTGTCAGGCCAGAACTCCCCATATACCTAGTGCTAACTGCTAACCCCTGTCAGGCCAGAACTCCCCATATACCTAGTGCTAACTGCTAACCCCTGTCAGGCCAGAACTCCCCATATACCTAGTGCTAACAGCTAACCCATCAGGCAGAACTCCCCATATACCTAGTGCTAACCCCTGTCAGGCCAGAACTCCCCATATACCTAGTGCTAACCGCTAACCCCTGTCAGGCCAGAACTCCCCATATACCTAGTGCTAACCCCTGTCAGGCCAGAACTCCCCATATACCTAGTGCTAACTGCTAACCCGTCAGGCCAGAACTCCCCATATACCTAGTGCTAACCGCTAACCCCTGTCAGGCCAGAACTCCCCATATACCTAGTGCTAACCCCTGTCAGGCCAGAACTCCCCATATACCTAGTGCTAACCCCTGTCAGGCCAGAACTCCCCATATACCTAGTGCTAACCGCTAACCCCTGTCAGGCCAGAACTCCCCATATACCAAGTGCTAACCCCTGTCAGGCCAGAACTCCCCATATACCAAGTGCTAACCCCTGTCAGGCCAGAACTCCCCATATACCTAGTGCTAACCCCTGTCAGGTCAGAACTCCCCATATACCTAGTGCTAACCCCTGTCAGGCCAGAACTCCCCATATACCTAGTGCTAACCCCTGTCAGGCCAGAACTCCCCATATACCTAGTGCTAACCACTAACCCCTGTCAGGCCAGAACTCCCCATATACCTAGTGCTAACCCCTGTCAGGCCAGAACTCCCCATATACCTAGTGCTAACTGCTAACCCCTGTCAGTCAGAACTCCCCATATACCTAGTGTTAACTGCTAACCCCTGTCAGGCCAGAACTCCCCATATACCTAGTGCTAACTGCTAACCCCTGTCAGTCAGAACTCCCCATATACCTAGTGTTAACTGCTAACCCCTGTCAGGCAGAACTCCCCATATACCTAGTGTTAACTGCTAACCCCTGTCAGGCAGAATACCCATTATACAGTACTATCTATACAGTACCATCTATACAGTACCAGTTCCATCTATACAGTACCAGTACAGTTCCATCTATACAGTACCAGTACAGTTCCATCTATACAGTACCAGTACAGTTCCATCTATACAGAACCAGTACAGTACCATCTATACAGTACCATCTATACAGTACCATCTATACAGTACCAGTACAGTACCATCTATACAGTACCAGTGTTGTACCATCTATACATTACCATCTATACAGTACCAGTACAGTACCATCTATACAGTACCAGTACAGTTCCATCTATACAGTACCAGTACAGTTCCATCTATATAGTACCAGTACAGTACCATCTATACAGTACCAGTGTTGTACCATCTATATAGTACCAGTACAGTACCATCTATACAGTTCCATCTATACAGTACCAGTACAGGTCCATCTATACAGTACCATCTATACAGTACCAGTCAGAAGTTCACACCTCATTCCAGGGCTTTTCTGTATTTTTACTATTTTCTGCATTGTAGTGAAGACATCAAAACTATGAAATAACACATACGGAATCATGCAGTAAGTATTTTATATTTGAGATTCTTCAAAGTAGCCACCATTTGCCTTGACAGCTTTGCATCCTACAATGTAGAAAATAGTATTATAAAAGAAACCCTGGTATGAGTAGGTGTGTCCAAACTTTTGACTGGGACTGTATATGGGGAGTTCTGCCTGGCGTGTTATTATTGAAAACTCATTACTTAAAGAGTGAAAAACTAGCCGGATGACATGTGACTGGGTGGACAGTTTCTGGACGGGGAACAGCGCCCCACCACACCGTGGGGTGGATGGATAGATGGTGAAGCACTGAATAAACTCCACTGCTTTCCGTCATTAACCCAGGGTCATATTCATTAGGGAACACCGTAGCAAAACCATTTTTGCAATGGAATATACCATATACCTAGTGCTAACTGCTAACCCCTGTCAGGCCAGAACTCCCCATATACCTAGTGCTAACCGCTAACCCCTGTCAGGCCAGAACTCCCCATATACCTAATGCATAACTGCTAACCCCTGTCAGGCCAGAACTCCCCATATACCTAGTGCTAACCGCTAACCCCTGTCAGGCCAGAACTCCCCATATACCTAGTGCTAACTGCTAACCCCTGTCAGGCCAGAACTCCCCATATACCTAGTGCTAACCCCTGTCAGGCCAGAACTCCCCATATACCTAGTGCTAACCGCTAACCCCTGTCAGGCCAGAACTCCCCATATACCTAGTGCTAACCGCTAACCCCTGTCAGGCCAGAACTCCCCATATACCTAGTGCTAACCGCTAACCCCTGTCAGGCCAGAACTCCCCATATACCTAGTGCTAACTGCTAACCCCTGTCAGGCCAGAACTCCCCATATACCTAGTGCTAACTGCTAACCCCTGTCAGTCAGAACTCCCCATATACCTAGTGCTAACTGCTAACCCCTGTCAGTCAGAACTCCCCATATACCTAGTGCTAACAGCTAACCCATCAGGCAGAACTCCCCATATACCTAGTGCTAACCCCTGTCAGGCCAGAACTCCCCATATACCTAGTGCTAACTGCTAACCCCTGTCAGGCCAGAACTCCCCATATACCTAGCGCTAACTGCTAACCCGTCAGGCCAGAACTCCCCATATACCTAGTGCTAACCGCTAACCCCTGTCAGGCCAGAACTCCCCATATACCTAGTGCTAACCGCTAACCCCTGTCAGGCCAGAACTCCCCATATACCTAGTGCTAACCCCTGTCAGGCCAGAACTCCCCATATACCTAGTGCTAACCGCTAACCCCTGTCAGGCCAGAACTCCGCATATACCTAGCGCTAACTGCTAACCCGTCAGGCCAGAACTCCCCATATACCTAGTGCTAACCGCTAACCCCTGTCAGGCCAGAACTCCCCATATACCTAATGCATAACTGCTAACCCCTGTCAGGCCAGAACTCCCCATATACCTAATGCATAACTGCTAACCCCTGTCAGGCCAGAACTCCCCATATACCTAATGCATAACTGCTAACCCCTGTCAGGCCAGAACTCCCCATATACCTAGTGCTAACCGCTAACCCCTGTCAGGTCAGAACTCCCCATATACCTAGTGCTAACTGCTAACCCCTGTCAGGCCAGAACTCTCCATATACCTAGTGCTAACTGCTAACCCCTGTCAGGCCAGAACTCCCCATATACCTAGTGCTAACCGCTAACCCTTCAGACAGAACTCCCCATATACCTAATGCTAACCGCTAACCCGTCAGGCCAGAACTCCCCATATATCTAGTGCTAACCGCTAACCCCTGTCAGGCCAGAACTCCGCATATACCTAGTGCTAACTGCTAACCCGTCAGGCAGAACTCCGCATATACCTAGTGCTAACTGCTAACCTGTCAGACAGAACTCCCCATATACCTAATGCTAACCGCTAACCCGTCAGGCCAGAACTCCCCATATACCTAATGCTAACCGCTAACCCATCAGGCAGAACTCCCCATATACCTAGTGCTGTCAGGCCAGATAGACTTTGACCAGGGCCCTAAAGTAGTGCACTATAGGGTGTTATTGGATGTGGGTGCATTAGAAATAGAATAACAGTTGTACGTTTGAACCCAGGAACATACCTGCCAGATGATCATGAAGAGGTAGACCCCTGTGACGCGCTGCAGGGAAGACTTGGGGTCAAACCAACGGACGTAGGTCCAGCTAGCCGGGGTGAACTGGAGCGCAGCACGTTTGATCTTCCCTGTCGTGGTGTGGATGTCCCTGCACAGGTAGAGAGAGACACACACACAGCAGAAGAGTTAACAAGGCTTGTGAATAGACATACAAAAAGATAAGTAACACACAGCTAACTAGGATAAAAACAATGCCATTACATAAATCATTCAGTTCCACCTCGTTACCAGGCAACGGGCATGATAATACTAAATGAAAGCTAAACTGTAAGTGGCTCTGGATCAGAGTCTGATAAATGACTAAAAGGTCAATGTAAAAATATAGGAAGTCAATTTCCATACGGTTTTGTTTCTGAGACATAGACAAATGTCACTCTATTCCCTAGATACAGTAAGTAGCCTTGTCTGAGCCAGAACGGCCCATAGGGCAGAAGCAGATCTCCTGTTTAGGTAGCGTGAGGCAGCTGGACGAACAAGTACACCCCCTGGACAGGTCGCTATTGCAGAGCCCCATAGGCCCTGGTGAAAAGAACTGCTCTATACAGGGAAAAGGGTGCCAATTGTGACACAGCCAGTAAAGCGAGTGAGGGAGGGGACCTACATGATGGAGGCCCAGTGGTAGTGCTTGGAGGACCTACACTACATATCCAAAAGTATGTGGACACCCCTTTAAATTTGTGGATTCGTCAATTTCAGCTACACCTGTTTGCTGACCTGTATATAAAATCGAGCACACAGCCATACAATCTCCATAGACAAACATTGGCAGTAGAATGGCCGTACTGAAGAGCACAGTGACTATCAACGTGGCACCGTCATAGGATGCCACTTTTCCAACAAGTCAGTTCGTCAAATTTCTGCCCTGCTAGAGCTGACTGGTCAACTGTAAGTGCTGTTATTGTGAAGTGGAAACGTCAAGGAGCAACAATAGCTCAGCCGCAAAGTGGTACGCCACACAAGCTCACAGAACGGGACCGCCGAGTGCTGAAGCGCGTAAAAATTGTCTGTCCTCGGTTGCAAAACTCACAACGAGTTCCAAACTGCCTCTGGAAACAACGTCAGCACAAGAACTGTTCATCGGGAGCTTCATGAAATGGGTTTCCATGGCCGAGCTGCTGCACACAAACCTAAGATCACCATGCGCAATGCCAAGCTTCGGCTAGAGTGGTGTACAGCTCTCCACCATTGGACTCTGGAAAAGTGGAAACGTGTTCTCTAGAGTGATGAATCACGCTTCACCATCTGGCAGTCAGATGGAAGAATCTGGGTTTGACAGAATAATGGTCTGGGTCTGTTTTTCATGGTTCGGGCCTCTTAGTTCCAGTGAAGGGAAATCTTAACGCTACAGCATACAATAACATTCTAGATGACTCTGTGCTCCTAACTTCTAACTTCGTGGCAAACGTTTGGGAAAGGCCCTTTCCTGTTTCAGCAACGGCCCCCGACCCCACTAATGCTCATGGCTGAAAGGAAGCAAGTGCTCACAGCAATGTTCCAACATCTAGTGGAAAGCCTTCCCAGAATTGTGGAGGCTGTCATAGCGGAAAAGGGGGGGGGGGGCTAACTCAATTTTTATACCCATGATTTTGGAATGAGATGTTTGATGAGCAGGTGTCCATATACTTTTGTGTACCCGATGGAGGCCCAGTGGTAGGGTTAGGAGGACCTACTTGATGGAGGCCCAGTGGTAGGGTTTTGGGTACCTGCTTGATGGAGGCCCAGTGATAGGGTTAGGGTTATGGGTACCTACTTGATGGAGGCCCAGTGATAGGGTTAGGGTTATGGGTACCTGCTTGATGGAGGCCCAGTGATAGGGTTAGGGTTATGGGTACCTGCTTGATGGAGGCCCAGTGGTAGGGTTATGGTTACCTACTTGGAGGCCCAGTGGAAGGGTTATGGTTACCTACTTGATGGAGGCCAAGTGATAGGGTTATGGTACCTACTTGGAGGCCCAGTGGTAGGGTTATGGGTACCTACTTGATGGAGGCCCAGTGGTAGGGTTATGGGTACCTACTTGATGGAGGCCCAGTGGTAGGGTTATGGGCACCTACTTGGAGGCCCAGTGGTAGGGTTATGTGTACCTACTTGATGGAGGCCCAGTGGTAGGGTTATGTGTACCTACTTGATGGAGGCCCAGTGGTAGGGTTATGTGTACCTACTTGGAGGCCCAGTGGTAGGGTTATGGGTACCTACTTGATGGAGGCCCAGTGGTAGGGTTATGGGTACCTACTTGGAGGCCCAGTGGTAGGGTTATGGGTACCTACTTGGAGGCCCAGTGGTAGGGTTATGGGTACCTACTTGATGGAGGCCCAGTGGTAGGGTTATGGGTACCTACTTGATGGAGGCCCAGTGGTAGGGTTATGTGTACCTACTTGATGGAGGCCCAGTGGTAGGGTTATGGGTACCTACTTGATGGAGGCCCAGTGGTAGGTCCTCATCTCCAGGAAGCGACAGACAGTCATACCCATCCAGATGCCTCCTCCATTACACAACAGGATGTCCAGGATCAGCTGGTCCCACCAGCACTCAGCAAAGTTAGGCAGCAGGTGCATGAAGAACAGCTGAGGAGGAGAGGATGAGGGGGAAAAGAGGGAGAGGAAGAGTAATCATTTATACCTCTCTTAAACTCCTTCTCTGACACTCTCCTAACCAAATGTTCTGACATGGTGTTTGTGTGTGTTCGTGCTTTGGGGTGTGTGTACCTCAGTGAGCTCCCAGGTGATGCTGATGGTCCAACAGAGGCCGTAGCTGCGGATGAGCAGGGCCTTCATGCCCCAGCCCCAGAAGTGGCTGAAGGCAAATATGTCAAAGTGGCTCAGGATTCGCTCCCAGGTGATCACGTGACAGTTCACTGCATACTCCTACAAGCAGAGCACAGCAGCCAGAGACGACATCAACAACAGCCAATCAGAACAAGAGCATGAGGAAGTGAGTGTTGGTGCTAGAAGAGGGCTGTATCCTGTTTCTCCACCCTTTTCCCCAAAGTGTGGACTTGCACACTTCCCATCATGGATTAAAAGCATTGGATTGGTCTAATTATTGGCTGGAGGGAATTTCACAATTGTTAAACGGCATGACGTGTGCACCTCAGGTGGAGAATCGGGAGGTAGCCGAGGTCAATGTGCTAACAAAGAGACTGATAGCTAAGAGATCAAACTGATAGTAAAGGAAGGGTGCGTCCCAAATGGCACTCTATTGCCCTATTATAGTGCACTACTTTTGACCACGGCTCTAGTGAAAAGTAGTGCACTCTATAGGGAACCGGGTGAGTTGGGATGCACCCACAGAGACTGATAGGAGAGCAGGGCTGCTGCTTACTCACCATGATGTCAGCCTCCCGGGTGGCGTAGCGCAGGTTGGGGTCCAGCCAGTACATGACGTTCTTCACCTGCTCCCAGTTTAGGAAGATGATGAACACCAGGAACAGGAAGTACAGCACACTCAGACCTGACCAGACCATAACAGGGAGATGTCAGATCACCAGGAACAGGAAGTACAGCACACTCAGACCTGACCAGACCATAACAGGGAGATGTCAGATCACCAGGAACAGGAAGTACAGCACACTCAGACCTGACCAGACCATAACAGGGAGATGTCAGATCACCAGGAACAGGAAGTACAGCACACTCAGACCTGACCAGACCATAACAGGGAGATGTCAGATCACCAGGAACAGGAAGTACAGCACACTCAGACCTGACCAGACCATAACAGGGAGATGTCAGATCACCAGGAACAGGAAGTACAGCACACTCAGACCTGACCAGACCATAACAGGGAGATGTCAGATCACCAGGAACAGGAAGTACAGCACACTCAGACCTGACCAGACCATAACAGGGAGATGTCAGATCACCAGGAACAGGAAGTACAGCACACTCAGACCTGACCAGACCATAACAGGGAGATGTCAGATCACCAGGAACAGGAAGTACAGCACACTCACGCCTGACGATAACAGAGCAATAACAGATTAGGCAGAATCTCATTCAATCAGGGCAGAACTAGTTTCAGCAACTTTTTACATCAACATTTGTCAGAAAGTAGGCCTAAACCCAAAAGAGCAACCGAAGCAGAAGCACAGTGGCCAGGAAACACTCCCTAGAAGGAAGGAACCTATAAAGAAACCTAGAGAGAGTACCAACTCTCCTGAATTGGGTGGATAATTCATGGTTAAGCTCATTCAAAGTGAACTGGAATGGTAACTAGGCCTATACAAAAAAAGGGATTGTTATATTTGTCACTTAATGTCACTCACCGAAAACTATTCGCCATATCGCCGGATGTGGTCTGGTAAATGGTCCTAGAGAGATGTCAAAAAATATTGAATCAACAACTTCATCTACACTTAAGAGTTACAGGGCTGGTACAATGACATGTAGAGATGTCTGACACATACAACGTTTTATCTCAACATATTATTGTTGCACCAGCACAACTTTATTACCAGGACCTGGTGTAACAGAGTTACTTCCGTCCCTCTCCTCACCCCAACCTGGGATTGAACCAGGGACCCTCTGAACACAGACAACAGTCATTTGTTGGGTAACGAAGCATCGTTACCCATCACTCCACAAAAGCCACGGCCCTTGCAGAGTAAGGGAAACAACTACTTCAAGATCTCAGAGCGAGTGACATCATCGTTTCAAACGCTACTAGCGCGCACTAGCTAGCCATTTCACACCGGTTACACTAGCACCCTATTCCCTATATAGTGCACTACTTTTGACCAGAGCCCAGGTCTAAAGTAGTGCACTATATAGGGAAAAGGGTGCCATTTGATGTCAGAAGCAGCTTGGACAACCTTGTCCTTACCGTTAGGGAAGGCCAGAACACTGATGACCAGGAAGAAGGAGATGACCAGGATGAGGCCCACCCACAAGTTAGCGTCTTCGTTTGACTCATCCCTAACATAACAAAAAGGCAAGGATTATTAACACAAACCAAAACCAGCATAAAGACATTTCAGAGTCAGTGAGATGAAAATAGTTATAAAACTGATGCACTGATTGGACAGGTGGGTTTGAAACCCAAATTCTATTCCAACCTCTGTCCCCACATAGCCTGCTGTACTGTGCTCTCCTTCAATCACACTTATTAAAGATCAGTGAGAGGGCTGAAATGATATTATAATTCACGCATCAGTGCCGATTGACCTACTCCTGACACCCCCCATTCCATTTGGTTATTGAGGATAAACCACTCTTGATGAGAGCAGCAGATAAGGGATTTGTCCCAAATGGCATCCCATTCCACATAGTGAAATACTTTTGACCAGGGCGCTATATGGAATAGGACGCATTTGGAGCATCACAAGCTGTGCATCATTGGCTGCGTTCAGTACGCAAAAACGTAGTGGAAACGGTGCTGTACGAACGACCAGTTGAAAAACGGGAGAGGTTGGGTTGTGAGTTCAAAATGCACCGCTCTCCTTTAAATACGTAACTCATTGCTTCAACCACAGCCCGCCACACCCAACAAACGGCGCAAAAGTACCGCAAAGACTGTTCAAGAACGTTCAATGCAAACGGTTCCGCAACGTAGCAAATGTTCAATCGAACTGAACGCACCCATGATGTAAGAAATGGCTAGATGCATCTTGCAGATAAAAATGGACCACCAAAAACCAGGAAGGGAGATCCTTCCCCACCGTATAGAAAAGATACAAACGTGGCACGTTGCCACAATGTAGCTACAAATAGCAAATAATCAGCCCACTTGCTACATCGTAACCAAACAAATTAAACATGCCCCTTCATTCGAGACGAGAGCGAGGAGCCAGATGGTCAGTCCCGCACCAGAGAACTTAAGCTAGCTAACTACTTCATCGAAAGACCTTAGTTACACATGTCAATTGTCGGAAATACTAGCGAACTTAATTACTTTTTGACTGCATAAACAAACACTTAGCTGCTCTGGCAGTTGGCCCAGTCAATATCGTTAGCATATAGCTAGCTAATGTTAACTACCAGTAGTTAACTGGCTAGCCACTCTACTTACCTTGTAAATGCGAAATACATCAAGCTGAGCACTGTGCATGTTAACAGTGTTATTGTGTGCGGCTTATAGAAAAAGTCCAGTGTAATATCCTCCACTTGCTGCTCGTTGATCATACGGAAATGCATCCTGTAGTTCACATCATCTTTGCCTATGGTCCGCGATTCGTACCCATATCCGGACGCCATAATTGCGGGAGGGCGACCAGAGGAATCCGCTCCACCTCCTGCGGGCTCCTTTAGATTGACATTTAGACGTTCAGCGAAATTAATGATTCATGTTGTCCATGAGTAAAGACCAAAACGACCAGACGCACGTCCGTTAAATATGTGCGCAACAGCACAACCTAAAGAAAAACAGAGTCAAGCATGAACTGCTGCCTTCTTGCGAGTGCGAACATCACGGGTTAAATTTTCTGAAACGTATTAGGGGAAAAGAAACTCTCAATTTTTTTGATTGGTTTGTAAGTCTAGGGGAGTACCACTATGGAAAGCCGAAGGGTTCAGTTTATGAGCTCAATCACGCGGTATTTTCTTAACGTTTGTAAACCACCAAGGCAAACCCACATAAATAGAATGGATTATATTTCTATGGGTAAACCAAGGTCAGTTCCACACCGCGTGAGGTTATTGACGTTCATGTCACAGGAGGGCAAAAAGTTATATTAATATTTTCCAACGACAAGCATTGACGTCATGAGTGTCCTAACCTACATTATTCCCAACCTACATTAGTTATCTGAAAAGTGGGAGAGATCGTCATCAAATCACTGCATTATGAAAATGCATTAGTAAAATGGATATCATTATCATTCTCTGTTAGGGCTTCACATAATGTATGAAAAACCATCAGCATGGACATTATAATAATAGAATAGAACAGAATAGAATAAAACAAAGTTATTCTACTGTCCACTAAGGCTGGGAATCGCCAGGGATGTCACGATAAGATATTATCACGATAACTTTGGTGCGAACACCCAGAGAAATGATTTAGTGTAGAGGTGCTGACTAACTGCAAATAAACTGTAAGCTATAAAAACAAAGAAAGATAGTCACACTCTATAAATAAACTCCTCATAAATAAGAATTTGTTCTGAACTGGCTTGCCTAGTTAAATAAAGGTCAAATAAAAATTCAAAAGAGCCATGAGAAGACAAGTTTTGATCAGTCATGAAATAAAAGTGCTGAAAACCAATTGTCTCCCTGTTTAAAAAGAAGATGGAGAACAAGCTATGAAGGAAACATACTGGAGTTTTGGAGCAGGTACAGCCAACTACAGCAAAAATAATATTGCAAAAATGTCAAAATGATACGATATATTGTCAAAAATAATATCCTGATATGTAACTGTGTGGATTATTTCCCGCATCACTACTGTCTACTGGCAACTTGGCTAATGGTCTCTTGTTTACCAACTAAACATCATAATGACTCTATTGCCCCACAGTCTGGTATTTCTGCACATAGCCTAATGGTATCTGTTTCTGTGCCTCTGACACCCTCAAGTGGTGACTTTTAGGGCTTGATAAAGCCTATCAGAAACAAAATAGTCTCAGCCCAGTCAAAGCACTTCTCTATCCTGGCAGCACAATAGTAGAACCAGCTTCCCCTTGAAGTTAGGACAGCAGAGTCCCTGCCCATCTTCTTCCTGAAGTTAGGACAGCAGAGTCCCTGCCCATCTTCTTCCTGAAGTTAGGACAGCAGAGTCCCTGCCCATCTTCTTCCTGAAGTTAGGACAGCAGAGTCCCTGCCCATCTTTTTCATGAAGTTAGGACAGCAGAGTCCCTGCCCATCTTCTGAAAACATCTGAAACCATACCTCTTCAAAGAGTATCTTAAATAATCCCACAGCGCCCCCCCTCCGCCCCCCCAAAATGCCTGTCGTGAACTAACACTTCACTTTCCCCTACTAGCTTTGACTTTAATGATTAGCTCTGGGATGTTGCCTGGGCTTAGCTCCATTCCATGTATTTTGTATCCTGAAAAACTCCCCAGTCCTTAACGAATACAAACATCAAATCAAATCACATTGTATTTGTCACATGCGCCGATTACAACAGGTGTAGATCTTACAGTGAAATGCTTACTTACAAGCCCTGAACCAACAATGCAGTTTTAAGAAAAATAAGTGTTAAGTAAAAAATAGATAAGTAAAAAATAAAAGTAACAAATAATTAAAAAGCAGCAGTAAAGTAACAGTAGCGAGGCTTTATACAGGGGGTATTGGTACAGAGTCAATGTGGAGGCTATATACAGGGGGTACCGGTACAGAGTCAATGTGGAGGCTATATACAGGGGGTGCCGGTACAGAGTCAATGTGGAGGCTATATACAGGGGGTGCCGGTACAGAGTCAATGTGCGGGGGCACCGGTTAAAGTTCCTTGGTGTCCACAAGCTGTTGAACTGTTTTGAAACTTCTCTTTTGTGGAACCTCACACGCAGCCTGCAAACTCCCCAGAGGCCTGAGTGTTGTGCTTCTCAGGCACCACTCCGGGTAGTGTGGTGTAGGTGACACAGCATCAGCACAACAAGCCTAGACCCTAGACCTCTGGTAAAACAAACCTCAATTATGTTGAACGAAATAGTTCCTCTCTGAGAGCTCATTTACTTCTCAGTCTCACCAAAATGAAATGATGTAAAACATATAAAATATATACCGAGCCACCACTATGCTTGGAAATATGAAAAGTGGTACTCAGTAATGTGTTGTATTGGGTTTCACCCCAAACATAACACTTTGTATTTATGAAAAAAAGTGAATTGCTTTGCCAATTTTTTTTGCAGTATTACTTTAGTGCCTTGTTGCAAACAGAATGCATGTTTTGGAATATTTTTATTCTGTACAGGTTTCCTTCTTTTTACAAAGGGGTTGAATACTTATTGACTCAAGACATTCCAGATTTTCATTTTTTAATTAATTAATTAAGAAAAACTTAATTCCATATTAGCATTAGGGGGTATTGTGTGTAGGCCAGTGAAACAAATCTCAATTGAATCCATTTTAAATTCAGGCTGTAACAAAACAAAATGTGGAGAAACTCAAGGAGTGTGAATACTTTCAGAATGCAGTGTGTCTTAAGATGAATGCACTAACTGTACGTCGCTCTGGATAAGGGCGTCTGCTAAATGACTCAAATGTAAATGTAGTCTACTGCACTCTTCAAATACATCATTTATAGACATCAAATGAACTGACTGAACATAAAGTTTGTTTGAATAAATATATTTGATCAGTGCTTAAGTTGTAAAACGGGAGGTGCCGTACAGTAAAGTAGTACATGCATATCATTGCATTTGCGTAGTGGCAAAAGCAGTAGAGTAGAGGTGCGTGTATAGAGTTGAAGTCGGAAGTTTACATACACTTAGTTTGGAGTCATTAAAACTCGTTTTTCCACCACTCCACAAATTTCTTGTTAACAACCTATAGTTTTGGCAAGTCGGTTATGACATCTACTTTGTGCACGACACAAGTAATTTTTCCAACAATTGTTTACAGACAGATTATTTCACTTAAAATTCACTGTATCACAATTCCAGTGGATCAGAAGTTTACATACACTAAATTGACTGTGCCTTTAAACAGCTTGGAAAATTCCAGAAAATGATGTCATGGCTTTAGAAGCTTCTGGTAGGCTAATTGACATCATTTGAGTCAATTGAAGGTGTAACTGTGGATGTATTTCAAGGCCTACCTTCAATCTCAGTGCCTCTTTGCTTGACATCATGGGAAAATCAAAAGAAATCAGCCAAGACCTCAGAAAAAAATTGTAGACCTCCACAAGTCTGGTTCATCCTTGGGAGCAATTTCTAAATGCCTGAAGGTACTACGTTCATCTATACCAGTCCTTCTCAAATAATGGGGCGCGTGTGACCCCGGGGAACATGCTTTTTTTGCTGCAGGGAGTAGTTTTTTTTTGCACCGAACAAGAGCACACAGCAGGAGATATAAAGTGCAGATAACAAACCCTTAAGAGACACCATGGAAAAATATTTAACAGGGATGAAAAGACGGAGATAATGGGACAAACGTAAGTCTCCCGAAAGCTAAGACGAGGAAATATGACGACGCGTATGTAGCGCTTAGCTTCACTGTGACTACGGTGGGAGACGAGGAAAGACCGGTATGTTTACTGTGTCTAAAGATGTTGGCAGCGGACAGCATGAAGCCAAATAAATTAAGGCGTCACTTAATAAAGACATTACACCCCAATCACGCTGATAAGCTGCTTGAGTTTTTTCAGCGAAAACGTGCCGAATATTGTCTACAATCGTCCCGCTTTGTGAATGCTACTTCAGTAAACCAGCGAGCACTGTTAGCATCATATCAGGTGGCGTACCAAATTGCTCAGTGCAAAAAAAAACACTCCATAGCAGAGGAGCTGATACTACCTGCAGCATTAGACATGGTCTCTGTTATGCTGGATGACGCAAGTGCTGCAAAAATAAAAACTATGACTTCCTCATTTTGATTTTAAAAAATCAGCACAAATTGTTTTATTAATTTTTGTTTTATAGGTCAAAGTGTTTCATATATTGTGCTCCTGAGTTAATGTTGCTGATCAATTTGAATTTATTATTATTTATTGATTATATTTAATTAAATTTTTCAGTATCAAATGGTATAAAATGTTTACAGTTTTAAGGCTTAAATTGTTTTTTAAATTTCAGGCAAATCGATGCACTTTAAGTATTTTCTGTTACAGACTAAAAAACAATGTTAATAAAGTTATTCTTTGTTGTAAATTGATCTATATTTCTTTATTTTTAGTTTTTTAGTTTTCTTTCATGTTAAGAAGGATACAATGTTATGCAGAGGTGTACTTATAACAATTTTATAGACAAATTATACTATTTACAGTCACGGCGGAGCGTTGGGGGGCGCGAAATGTTAACTTCTTCCTAGGGGGGGGCGAAACAGAAAAGAATTGAGAAGCACTGATCTATACAAACAATAGTACGCAAGTATAAACACCATGGGACCACGCAGCCGTCATTCCGCTCAGGAAGGAGACGCGTTCTGTCTCCTAGAGATGAACATACTTTGGTGCAAAAAGTGCAAATCAATCCCAGAACAACAGCAAAGGACCTTGTGAAGATGCTGGAGGAAGGTACAAAAGTATCTATATCCACAGTAAAATGAGTCCTATATCGACATAACCTGAAAGGCCGCTCAGCACGGAAGAAGCTACTGCTCCAAAACCGCCTTAAAAAAGCCAGACTACGGTTTGCAACTGCACATATGGACAAAGATTGTACTTTTTGGAGAAATGTCCTCTGGTCTGATGAAACAAAAATAGAACTGTTTGGCCATAATGACCATCGTTATGTTTGGAGGAAAAAGGGGGAGGCTTGCAAGCCGAAGAGAACCATTCCAACCGTGAAGCACGGGGGTGGCAGCATCATGTTGTGGGGGTGCTTTGCTGCAGGAGGGACTGGTGCACTTCACAAAATAGATGGCGTCATGAGGAAGGAAAATTATTGTTTTTTACAATTCCTGACATTTAATCCTAGTAAAAAGGAGGATCACCACTTTATTTTAAGAATATGAAATGTCAGAATAATAGTAGAGAGAATGATTTATTTCAGGAGAGAGACCTACAAACCTGACTCAGTTACACCAGCTCTGTCAGGTGGAATGGGCCAAAATTCACCCAACTTATTGTGGGAAGCTTGTGGAAGGCTACCCGAAACGTTTGACCCAAGTTAAACAATTTAAAGGCAATGCTACCAAATACTAATTGAGTATATGTAAACTTCTGACCCACTGGGAATGTGATGAAAGAAATAAAAACTGAAATAAATAATTCTCTCTACAATTATTCTGACATTTCACATTCTTAAATTAAAGTGGTGGTCCTAACTGACCTAAAACAGGGAATTTTTACTTGGATTAAATGTCAGGGAATTGTGAAAAACTGAGTTTAGATATATTTGACTAAGGTGTATGTAAATTTCCGACTTCAACTGTAAATTGCATACATGGAAATATATTTTTGAACTTGGGTCCGGGAAGAATGGCCTTTTATAAAACACATTTTATGCAATTCTATGTCATTTTACATGACTGCAGACTTTAGCAGAATATGTTTTATTACCGCACAAATGATCGAAATGACAGGCTACTTTCACACTGACAAACTGAGAATCCAAGATCAATAAAAACGACCTAGTCTTGAATCCATCAATAGCCTAGAACTAGGTGTGTGGAGACATGTTGTAGGTTACAATATGAGGAGGAAATTATAGTCCTTGAAAAGCTTTCCACTTTCACTGACTCGCCCAATGATGCGTAGCTCACTGGCCAGCGATGGATGATACTCTCCTCTTGTGCCAACAACCTATCTCTCTTGTTTTACTTTGTAAAACAATGTTCACTCAATAGGCCTATTTGGAAGTTGTTAAAATGATCAATTTTCTTTCCAACCTGTGTTTTCCCGCAATTGTATTTGAAATATTGCAAAAGGCTTGTTCTGGCTGCATGCTGTTCACTGAGAGATTTGATGCGCGTTCTCAGGCTATAGCCTTGTGATTGGGCTACATGAACACAATCAACTTGACCATTTAAAAAAAATAAGCTATTGGTCCTCTGTGTCTAAATTATATGCTGTGTCCTGGTGTAGTATTCTGAATTATTACATTTATTTCTGAACAGACAGCAGTAATTCTATAACGTTGGCAAATGTATTTCCATTAATCAGGGGTGCTGCAGTTCTTTCAGAACCCTTCACGTGGCTATGATTCTATAAGGAAATAAATGATGCAGTGCAACGCTGGAGAGATGAAAGTTGCAGGCTCCTTGTGTATAGCAGACAGATGATAGCAGACAGATGATAGCAGACAGAGGGATAGAGATCATAGAAGGTGAATCTCATTATATTTCTGAGATACAGGCACCCTTCTCTCTCACCACAGCAATGGCCACATGTTGGTCTCAAACATAGGCTATAATGTTGCGCAAACCAGGCGCTGGCTGAAAATCCGCTTTTTCACATTACGTTTTTTAAAGTGAGGGCAGGATAATTAATGAGGAGGCAACTCGAATGAACTCTGATCGCTTTTATTTAAAATTGTACATTGCAAACAGTGGGAGGTACGGATGTAGAGGGACTGGATCCGGCCAAATAGATTCCTCACATGTACCATGCAATCTCCTAGAGGCATGAGTGTTGTGCCTAGACCCCAGACCTCTGTTAAAACAAACCTAAATTATGTCGAAGAAATAGTTCCTCTCTGAGAGCTCATTTACTTCTCTGTCTCACCAAAATAAAAGGCTGTAAAACATGTAAAATATATACTGTATATTCAATTAAAAATAATATAAATAATTTTATTTTTTGATCTTGCAATTCATTGGTGATCATTTGTAGTTTTCTAAGTCCTATTTTTTGGTATATTATCTAAGAGTTGGTTGGAAAATATTCTGTACAGTTTGGTGCATAAAATATAGCTGTATTATTATGACAACGTGATCAGGAAGGAACGGAATTACAGGTCTATTGTTAAAAAAGAAGACATAAAACAATACATGTTTAAGTTCATTTTAAGCAGATACAAGTCAAATGAAAATATAGCCTACATTTTCAAATGTCTTATTGCATAATGCAATATCACACCTGCTCTCCGTCACGCGCATCAGCGATCATTGGACTCACGTGGACTCAATTACTTCAAATCAAATTTATTTATAAAGCCCTTCTTACATCAGCTGATATCTCAAAGTGCTGTACAGAAACCCAGCCTAAAACCCCAAACAGCAAGCAATGCAGGTGTAGAAGCACAGTGGCTAGGAAAAACTCCCTAGAAAGGCCAAAACCTAGGAAGAAACCTAGAGAGGAACCAGGCTATGAGGGGTGGCCAGTCCTCTTCTGGCTGTGCCGGGTGGAGATTATAACAGAACATGGCCAAGATGTTCAAATGTTCATAAATTACCAGCATGGTCAAATAATAATAATCTCAGGAGCCTCAGGAGTAAATGTCAGTTGGCTTTTCATAGCCGATCATTGTGTCACTTGTGTCATTACCTTCCCTATATCTGTCTGTTCCCTGCTTCGGGATTAATTGTCTCATGTCAGTGTTACCCGTGTTCTGACGCTGTTGCTGTCTTGTTTCCTTGTCTGTTCCCTAATAAATGTCTGACTCCCGGTACCTGCTTCTCCTATCCGGAGTCGGTCTTTACATTGTAAGTAGAACATCTGTCATGATAGTAGCTTTTCTCTTTGACAAAACTGCTACAACAAATGGTATGCAACGTTCTTACTATTTCTCAGAGGATATATGTATCGTGAAAACTTAATAGAACCCATATTTCTAAATTATATTCTGTATTTAATTTCCTTATTTACACTTTTGAGACAGTGCCAATATATCACTATTTTGCAATGGTTAGAAATACACAAAATACGAATATACACACTACATAATAAGTAATCAATACTACATCATAGGTAATGACTACATAATAAGTAATCAATACTACATCATAGGTAATGACTACTAAATCATAGGTAATGACTACTACATCATAGGTAATGACTATTACATCATAGGTAATGACTATTACATCATAGGTAATGACTACTACATCATAGGTAATGACTACTACATCATAGGTAATGACTATTACATCATAGGTAATCACAACATTATAATAACAAACACAAAGTGAAGACTATCTGTATCCACATTGGCACAAGTAAAAAAAAATGTCATACAAGTTTAGTAATGATTTCACTTAATTGTTTGTTCATACGTCCTGCTTCAGGGTGACCATGGGCTGGAGAGAGAAATTGCAAGCATTTTATTTAACCATACAGGAAGTCATTGAGATCATGTCTCTTTTTTGAGTGAGCCCTGAAAGGAATGTGTTTGGTTATGTAGTGTGTGCACTCAGTAAATACACTTGTCGCTATATAAGAAGTGTATATATAATTATATGTACACTCCAGTAAAATAAACGTATACAGTCTCACCAGAATGTTCAGCCCAGTCAGTATAATAAACAGTAGAGTCTCACCAGAATGTTCAGCCCAGTCAGTATAATAAACAGTCTCACTAGAATGTTCAGCCCAGTCAGTATAATAAACAGTAGAGTCTCATCAGAATGTTCAGCCCAGTCAGTATAATAAACAGTAGAGTCTCATCAGAATGTTCAGCCCAGTCAGTATAATAAACAGTAGAGTCTCACCAGAATGTTCAGCCCAGTCAGTATAATAAACAGTAGAGTCTCACCAGAATGTTCAGCCCAGTCAGTATAATAAACAGTAGAGTCTCACCAGAATGTTCAGCCCAGTCAGTATAATAAACAGTAGAGTCTCACCAGAATGTTCAGCCCAGTCAGTATAATAAACAGTAGAGTCTCACCAGAATGTTCAGCCCAGTCAGTATAATAAACAGTAGAGTCTCACCAGAATGTTCAGCCCAGTCAGTATAATAAACAGTAGAGTCTCACCAGAATGTTCAGCCCAGTCAGTATAATAAACAGTAGAGTCTCACCAGAATGTTCAGCCCAGTCAGTATAATAAACAGTAGAGTCTCACCAGAATGTTCAGCCCAGTCAGTATAATAAACAGTAGAGTCTCACCAGAATGTTGAAGTGCTGTCTGCACACTGCTTTACTCTCCCAGTAGATCACCACCATGGCAACGACCAGTTCAATGACCAGGAGAACTACAATCATCCATTTGATTCCAGAAATTACCTGACAAAGTAAAGAGAATAGTAACTTAATACACTGTACATAGCAACATGTTTTCCTCTGGTTTAATGTTATGTTGATAAGCTCTTGTGGTTTAGTATTTTGTTTGTGGAGAACATTTACACAGAATTACAAAGCAAACAAACAATTCAGTATCCGTATTGCGTTATCTAATTTCAATGCTTGTACTCTTCCACCTCATTAACAAATCAATACTAATGAATTAACTCATTGTAATAAACAAACAATTAAGTAATTAACTCTGGAACCTCTTGATGGTCCCCGTGGAAACCAAAAGAGAGAACATCAGCAGTGCAGAGAGCAACAGCAGCTAATGTCCAGAAACAGCTGACGATGTTCAAGGAAAATGACAGTTTGGCCTGTTGATAGTGGAGAGAAACACAGAATCACCTCACTATTCAATTGGTATGTTTATGATATATTTGATGTGTAATATTTTCATAATAATTTATAATAATTTAAATAATCTACAATTGTTTCATATTTGATCCATGACTGAATTTAGACATATTTGGAAAGCTTGAACTTACCACACACATATTTGGAGAATGACCTGCAGCATAGGTCAGTATTCCGACAGCAACAAACTTTATAAAACAAATATGTTTTTTTGTTCCTTCATTATTTGAGAGACTGATTACAAATTCAATCAACAGTATGTGTATTATCCTCATTGTAGAGTACACTCTTCACACACAATGCACACTGACGACAGGAGAGAATAACGGATAGAGACGACACAAAGCTTTGGTCCAACATCGGCTGTATCAACATGTGTCTAATCCAATAATTGATGATGACACAAACTACTTTGTGGGCTGATCGCAGTGGTTCTTACCAGGACACTGGGCATGGTGTAGATCAGAACTAATGGTCTGTGCGGGACAAGCAGTAGCCCCAGAATCAAGACAAGGACTCCAGCAATGAGCTGAACTGCCTAAAACGAGAAGAAGATGTAATCAGACTAACAGACGAGAAAATATCCCGGAAACTGGCCCTTAGATGAACATATACCAAATGTTCAACGTAACTTCTGCTCATCATTAATGTATTTTTATAATCCACAGATTAGCCTGCCTGAAATAAATGTTTACTCGGCTGTATAGGAACATGTTTGCTATTCGTACCCCCAGAGCTTTAGGCTGACCCTTGAGGAAGACCTTGTAGACATCTTTGAAGACACAGTGGAACTTCTCAGGCATCAGCTGGCCCTCCTGAGCATCTCTGAGACTGCCCAGAGGTATAGTGATGACCATGCACTCATCTGACTGAAATGTGTACTTCATTTACCTGGGAACAATACATTTCATTAAAGGGAGAAAAATAAAATATAAACTACTTTAGTGAATATAGAGGAAGACAAGTGCTTCCAATTACATAATTAGTAAACAATTAATAGGTAATTAGTAGGCAATGCCTCCTCACAGCTGGTCAAAATCACACGATGCACAATGATGATGTCATTGGAAACACATCTTTCTCTATTTGTTTACTACAGAACATAGAAACGCACCATTTTCACATATGTTGATGTTGGATTGGTACTGGAGACGATGAATATGAAGTTTCCCTTTATTAACACATCATGTAGACAATAACACTACTGATGTAATGAGGACACTGTAACGTGTTACCAATAAAAACTATCGGAATAATATTGCTGAAATAAACCATAAACTGTTGTAATAACTCTATGGATATTGTAATTAAATGGAAACACATCATGAATGATGAAAGGTAATAGCAGAACAAGTTTTCATGAAGTTTACATACCTGCTGCTGTTCTTTCTAACTTAATGGAGGAAGTCACACTTGGAGGGCGTCTGCGCTGGTCTGGTAAGCAGGCTGTGATGGACAAACACATTTTCATACACATGCAGACAGCAAGAGAGAGAGAGAGAGAACCAGAGAGGGAGAGAGAGAGAGAGAGAGAGAGAGAGAGAGAGAGAGAGAGAGAGAGAGAGAGAACCAGAGAGAGAGAGAGAGAGAGACAGAGAACCAGAGAGAGAGAGAGAGAGAGAGAGAACCAGAGAGGGAGAGAGAGAGAGAGACAGAGAACCAGAGAGGGAGAGAGAGAGGGAGAGAGAGAGAGAGAACCAGAGAGGGAGAGAGAGAGAGAACCAGAGAGAGAGAGAGAGAGTACACTGAGAGAAATTCTGTTTGTTGAAAACACTAAAGCTGAGTGGATGCGCTCCGGGTACAAGGTCAAGGTGAACTGAATTCACAGGTGGAAAACTTCTTCAGAAACTGAATAGTACACATACAACAAAGTTCATTAAGTGTTGTAGTGTGTTTCTGAGCGCTTCACACCATCTCTCTCATCACCTGAAACTAACAGCACATGTGGTTTGAACAATTGGAGGACGTGGCGCCTCTTGTCTTTAAATCAGCAGGTATCTCATATGATAGGGTGGCCATTGTGGTCAACAGTTTAGAAGAGCTTCCTCCATGTCAACAGAGGAAATGGTGAGAAGCTAAACATTACAGGGATCAGACACAGTGATGCTGAAGAAGGCACTTCAAGACCATAGTTTTAGGGGACAACAGTACGAGCATTAAATCAACTCTGGTGAGTGTGAATGTGAGAAATGTCAATATAATAAGTGATAGTTTTAATGTAAATGTTTATCATATGAATACAGTTGTCAATATTTTATGTTAACGATCTTCTATGTAAAAGTAGGCGAGACACTCGGATTTCTCTCACAACAGTTTCAAGCTAAATGTAGGCAATAATGACTGTTTTGATAAGATATTGATGAGGATGATGATGTTGATGATGTTGATGATGATGTTGATGATGCTGTTGATGATGTTGATGATTATGATGAGGATGTTGATGATGATGCTGTTGATGATGTTGATGTTGATGATGTTGATGATTATGATGAGGATGTTGATGATGATGGTAGTGGTGATGACGATGAATTCAGGAGATAAAAACATGGTCAGGACTATTTTAGACAATAATACATTGGATGATGATTATTATGATTGTTGCAATTAAAGAAATAGATGAAGGGTATACAGTGTATATATATATCAAACTGTTATGATTGCATTATAACTTCAGAAGTTAATACTCATCAGCGAAACAACATCATATTCCCACAGGTATTGTGACTGAGACGTCATGGCTTGTGCAGACATCCCTATGGACATCCTGGGTCCTGAGGCTGAGGAGGAGGAGTATGAGGAGGCCGGGGACCAGAGAGGAGAATCACTGATCAAGTATTACCAAGCAACTGAACTAATGCCTGCTCCCAAAGGACCACTCCATGACCTGTTGCTGAAGCAGCCTGCCGTGTTGGGGGTAAGACCATAGATACTAAGAGCTCTATATAATATCATATTATACTGCTCTTTATCTATGAGTATAGATACTAAGAGCTCTATATAATATCATATTATACTGCTCTTTATCTATGAGTATAAATACTAAGAGCTCTATATAATATCATATTATACTGCTCTTTATCTATGAGTATAGATACTAAGAGCTCTATATAATATCATATTATACTGCTCTTTATCTATGAGTATAGATACTAAGAGCTCTATATAATATCATATTATACTGCTATTATACTGCTCTTTATCTATGAGTATAGATACTAAGAGCTCTATATAATATCATATTATACTGCTCTTTATCTATGAGTATAGATACTAAGAGCTCTATACAACACCATATTATACTGCTCTTTATCTATGAGTATAGATACTAAGAGCTCTATATAATATCATATTATACTGCTCTTTATCTATGAGTATAGATACTAAGAGCTCTATATAATATCATATTATACTGCTATTATACTGCTCTTTATCTATGAGTATAGATACTAAGAGCTCTATATAATATCATATTATACTGCTCTTTATCTATGAGTATAGATACTAAGAGCTCTATATAATACCATATTATACTGCTCTTTATGAGTATAGATACTAAGAGCTCTATATAATACCATATTATACTGCTCTTTATCTATGGGTATAGATACTAAGAGCTCTATATAATATCATATTATACTGCTATTATACTGCTCTTTATCTATGAGTATAGATACTAAGAGCTCTATACAACACCATATTATACTGCTCTTTATCTATGAGTATAGATACTAAGAGCTCTATATAATATCATATTATACTGCTATTATACTGCTCTTTATCTATGAGTATAGATACTAAGAGCTCTATATAATATCATATTATACTGCTCTTTATCTATGAGTATAGATACTAAGAGCTCTATACAACACCATATTATACTGCTCTTTATCTATGAGTATAGATACTAAGAGCTCTATATAATATCATATTATACTGCTCTTTATCTATGAGTATAGATACTAAGAGCTCTATATAATATCATATTATACTGCTATTATACTGCTCTTTATCTATGAGTATAGATACTAAGAGCTCTATATAATATCATATTATACTGCTCTTTATCTATGAGTATAGATACTAAGAGCTCTATATAATACCATATTATACTGCTCTTTATGAGTATAGATACTAAGAGCTCTATATAATACCATATTATACTGCTCTTTATCTATGGGTATAGATACTAAGAGCTCTATATAATATCATATTATACTGCTATTATACTGCTCTTTATCTATGAGTATAGATACTAAGAGCTCTATACAACACCATATTATACTGCTCTTTATCTATGAGTATAGATACTAAGAGCTCTATATAATATCATATTATACTGCTCTTTATCTATGAGTATAGATACTAAGAGCTCTATATAATACCATATTATACTGCTCTTTATCTATGCGTATAGATACTAAGAGCTCTATATAATATCATGCTCTTTATCTATGGGCATAGCCGTGGGAAGTAGTTTGGGGGTGGGGGTGCTGTCACTTTTTCACCGACTACGGGACTAGTAAAGGCCCAGCGCACTAATTCTATGATTTTTTTAAATATATACACTACCGGTCAGAAGTTTTAGAACACCTACTCATTCAAGGGTTTTTCTTTATTTTTTTTTTTACTATTTTCTACATTGTATAATAATAGTGAAGACATCAACACTATGAAATAGCACATATAGAATAATGTAGTAACCCAAAAAGTGTTAAACAAATCAAAATATATTTTATATTTGAGATTCTTCAAATAGCCACCCTTTGCCTTGATGACTGTATATATACAGTATCAGTCAAAAGTTTGGACACACCTACTCATTCAAGGGTTTTTCTTTATTTTACTATTTTCTACATATACATATATATTTTTAATGATTTAAATTGTATTTATTATTCCGACTTTTCAAGGGGTACTGCAACACCCTCAGCACCCCTACCATGTCTATTGGTAGCCATGTCTATTGGTAAGACTCAGAGACAGGCCTTTACAGTGTCTCTGTTATATGTTAAGTGGACATGCACAGTGAGGGGAATTTATAAGAGGAACTAATGCAGTTATTAGTATACTGGTTCATGAGAGAAGTGTGAAAGTCTATTTTGAATGGGGAACTGTTAACCAAACGTTTTTCTTTTAACAGAATGTATACTGTCTCATGAGTTCTCATGGTTCCAGGCATGCATGAATGCCGATCTCAAGTTTATGGATAGTTTTGTCTCCATAGTTTGGACCTGTGTGATATTTAAATACCTTATAATTTAAGTCCTGTATTATATACTGTGATATTTAAATACCTTATCATGTATTATACACTGAGATATTTAAATACCTTATCATGTCAGTCCTGTATTATACGCTGTGATATTTAAATACCTTATCATGTCAGTCCTGTATTATACACTGTGATATTTAAATACCTTATCATGTATTATACACTGTGATATTTAAATACCTTATCCTGTATTATACACTGTGATATTTAAATACCTTATCATGTCAGTCCTGTATTATACGCTGTGATATTTAAATACCTTATCATCTATTATACACTGAGGTATTTAAATACCTTATCATGTATTATATACTGAGATATTTAAATACCGTATCATGTCAGTCATGTATTATACACTGTGATATTTAAATACCTTATCATGTATTATACACTGTGATATTTAAATACCTTATCATGTATTATACACTGTGATATTTAAATAACTTATCCTGTATTATACACTGTGCTATTTAAATACCTTATCATGTATTATACCCTGTGATATTTAAATACCTTATCCTGTCAGTCATGTATTATACACTGTGATATTTAAATACCTTATCATGTATTATACACTGTGATATTTAAATACCTTATGTATTATACACTGTGATATTTAAATACCTTATCCTGTATTATACACTGTGATATTTAAATACCTTATCATGTATTATACCCTGTGATATTTAAATACCTTATCCTGTCAGTCATGTATTATACACTGTGATATTTAAATACCTTATCATGTCAGTCCTGTATTATACACTGTGATATTTAAATACCTTATCATGTATTATACACAGTGATATTTAAATACCTTATCATCTATTATACACTGTGATATTTAAATACCTTATCATGTATTATACACTGTGATATTTAAATACCTTATGTATTATACACTGTGATATTTAAATACCTTATCATGTATTATACACTGTGATATTTAAATACCTTATCATGTCAGTCCTGTATTATACACTGTGATATTTAAATACCTTATCATGTATTATACACTGTGATATTTAAATACCTTATCATCTATTATACACTGTGATATTTAAATACCTTATCATGTATTATACCCTGTGATATTTAAATACCTTATCATGTCAGTCCTGTATTATACACTGTGAGCAGGAAAGAGATGTAATGACACTGTTTACATTAAACATTTTCACAGAAATTCTCTTCCTGTCACGCCCTGACCTTAGAGAGCCTTTTTATTTCTCTATTTGGTTAGGTCAGGGTGTGATTAGGGTGGGCATTCTAGGTTTTCTGTTTCTATGTTGGTGTGTTTGATTCCCAATTGGAGGCAGCTGTCTGTCGTTGTCTCTGATTGGGAATCAGATATAAGTTGTCAGTTTCCTTTTGGGTTTTGTGGGATCTTATCTTAGTTTGTTGCTTTATGTACGACTAGCTTTACGTTCGATTTGTGATCATTGTTTTTTCCCGGTGTTCCGGTCATTTATCATCCGACGACGAGTGTAACACTTCCTGTCACGTTCCTGACCTGTTTTCTGTTAGTTTTTGTATGTGTTAGTTGGTCAGGACGTGAGTTTGGGTGGGCAGTCTATGTTTTCTGTTTCTATGTTGGTTAATGGGTACCTAATATGGCTCTCAATTAGAGGCAGGTGTGTGTCGTTTCCTCTGATTGAGAGTCATATTAAGGTAGGTGTTTTCACACTGTTTGTTGTGGGTGGTTGTCTCCTGTGTCTATGTCAGTATGTAATGGTCAGTGTCAGCACCATTGTGTTATTATAGCTTCACGGTCGTCAGTTTGTTATTTTGTTTGTTTAGTTGTATAGTGTTCGTTTCGTGTTTTTTTCCCTCTTCTGAAATAAATTAGATGTACTTTCCACACGCTGCGCCTTGGTCCAATCTCTCACCCAAAGACGATCGTGACAGAATTACCCACCAATCCAGGACCAAGCGGCGTGTCAAGCGGCAACAGGACCCACCTACACAGGATTCATGGACATGGGAGGAGATATTGGATGGAAAGGGACCTTGGGCACAACCGGGAGAATATCGCCTCCCTCGTGAAGAGCTGGAGGCAGCTAAAGCCGAGAGGAGGCGATATGAGGAGGCAGCACGGAAGCAAGGCTGGAAGCCCGTGAGTACAACCCAAAAATTTCTTGGGGGGGCCCTTAAAGGGAGTGTGGCGAAGTCAGGTAGGAGACCTGCGCCTACTCCCTGTACTTACCGTGGAGAGCGAGAGTACGGGCAGACACCGTGTTACGCAGTAGAGCGCATGGTGTCTCCTGTACGCGTTCATAGCCCGGTTCGGTACATTCCAGCTCCACGTATCGGCCGGGCTAGATTGAGCGTTGAGCCGGATGTCATGAAGCCGGCCCAACGCATCTGGTCACCAGTGCGTCTCCTCGGGCCGGCTTACATGGCACCAGCCTTACGCATGGTGTCCCCGGTTCGCCTACATAGCCCGGTGCGGGTCCACCTCCCCGCACTGGTCGGGCGACGGGGAGCATACAACCAGGTAAGGTTGGGCAGGCTCAGTGCTCAAGGGAGCCAGTACGCCTGCACGGTCCGGTATTTCCGGCGCCACCTCCCCGCCCCAACCCAGTACCACCAGTGCCTCCTCCACGCACTAGCCCTATGGTGCGTGTCTCCAGCCCTTTACCACCAGTGCCTAAACCACGCACCAAGCCTCCTGTGTGTCCCCAGAGTCCTGTGCGTCCTGTTGCTGCTCCCCGCACTAGCCCTGAGATGCGTGTCCCCAGTCCGGTACCACCAGTTCCGGCACCACGCACTAGGCCTAATGTGCGCTCCCAGGGTCCAGTATGCCCTGTTCCTTCTCCCCGCACTAGCCTGAAGGTGCGTGTCCTTAGCCCGGTGCCTCCAGTTCCGGCACCACGCACCAGGCCTACAGTGCGCCTCATCCGGCCAGAGCCATCCGTCTGCCCAGTGCCATCTGAGCCATCCGTCTGCCCAGTGCCATCTGAGCCATCCGTCTGCCCAGCGCCATCTGAGCCATCCGTCTCCCCAGCGCCATCTGAGCCATCCGTCTCCCCAGCGCCGTCTGAGCCATCCGTCTGTCCAGAGCCATTAGAGCCGCCCGTCTGTCCCGAGCCGTCAGAGCCGTTAGTCAGTCAGGAGCCGCTAGAGCCATTCGTCAGTCAGGATCTGCCAGAGCCGCCAACCAGACAGGATCTGCCAGAGCCGCCAACCAGACAGGATCTGCCAGAGCCG
Organism: Salvelinus namaycush; assembly: GCF_016432855.1. Taxonomy (NCBI): domain Eukaryota; kingdom Metazoa; phylum Chordata; class Actinopteri; order Salmoniformes; family Salmonidae; genus Salvelinus; species Salvelinus namaycush. The sequence continues at coordinate 32,062,823 of NC_052343.1, read as the reverse complement.
CCAACCAGACAGGATCTGCCAGAGCCGCCAACCAGACAGGATCTGCCAGAGCCGCCAACCAGACAGGATCTGCCAGAGCCGCCAACCAGACAGGATCTGCCAGGGCCGCCAACCAGACAGGATCTGCCAGGGCCGCCAACCAGACAGGATCTGCCAGAGCCGTCAGTGAGCCATGAGCGTCAAGAGCCGCCAGTGAGCCATGAGCGTCCAGAGCCGCCAGTGAGCCATGGGCGTCCAGAGCCGTCAGCCAGCCATGGGCGTCCAGAGCCGTCAGCCAGCCATGAGCGTCCAGAGCCGTCAGCCAGCCATGAGCGTCCAGAGCCGTCAGCCAGCCATGAGCGTCCAGAGCCGTCAGCCAGCCATGAGCGTCCAGAGCCGTCAGCCAGCCCGGAGCTGCCAGTAATCCGGAACTGCCCCTCAGTCCAGAGCTGTCTCTCTGTCCGGAGCTGCCTTTCAGTCCGGAGTTGCCCCTCTATCCTGAGCTATCTCTCTATCCTGAGCTACCTCTCTATCCTGAGCTACCTCTCTATCTCGACCTACCTCGCTGTCCTGAGCTACCTTGTCTTGGTGTTGCCCCTTATATTAGGTGGGTGGAGAGAGAGGGTGGTCATTCTAAGGGGGAGATGTAAGCTGGGATTGACTATGGTGGGGTGGGGACCTCGCCCTGAGCCTGAGCCACCACCGTGGTCAGATGCCCACCCAGACCCTCCCCTAGACTTTGTGCTGGTGCGCCCGGAGTTCGCACCTTAAGGGGGGGGTTATGTCACGTTCCTGACCTGTTTTCTGTTAGTTTTTGTATGTGTTAGTTGGTCAGGACGTGAGTTTGGGTGGGCAGTCTATGTTTTCTGTTTCTATGTTGGTTAATGGGTACCTAATATGGCTCTCAATTAGAGGCAGGTGTGTGTCGTTTCCTCTGATTGAGAGTCATATTAAGGTAGGTGTTTTCACACTGTTTGTTGTGGGTGGTTGTCTCCTGTGTCAGTGTCTGTATGTTACGCCACACGGGACTGTTCTCGGTATGTTTGTTCGTTCGGTTTTTGTGTAGTCAGTTTTCCTGTTATTGCGTTCTTCGTGTTTCATGTAAGTTCGTCGTCCAGGTCTGTCTACATCGTTTATTTGTTTTGTTAATTATTCAAGTGTAGTTCGTTTTTTCGTCTTGTTTAATAAATCATGTCATTTCACAACGCTGCGCCTTGGTTCAATCCATGCTCCTCCTCTTCGGATGAAGAGGAGGAGGAACACCGTTACACTTCCCTTTTTTAGAGCATCTGTCGTCATTAAATGTCAATTAATAAATAACTACCAGACCCAAATGTAAATGTTTTAAAATGCATTAAATATATGACAGGACTATATAACAGTTAACTATATAAATATATGACAGGACTGTGTACCAGTTAACTATATAAATATATGACAGGACTGTGTAACAGCTAACTATATAAATATATGACAGGACTGTGTAACAGTTAACTATATAAATATATGACAGGACTGTGTAACAGTTAACTATATAAATATATGACAGGACTGTGTAACAGTTAACTGTATAAACATATGACAGGACTGTGTAACAGCTAACTATATAAATATATGACAGGACTGTGTACCAGTTAACTATATAAATATATGACAGGATTGTGTAACAGTTAACTATATACATATATGACAGGACTGTGTAACAGTTAACTATATAAATATATGACAGGACTGTGTAACAGTTAACTATATAAATATATGACAGGACTGTGTAACAGTTAACTATATAAATATATGACAGGATTGTGTACCAGTTAACTATATAAATATATGACAGGACTGTGTAACAGCTAACTATATAAATATATGACAGGACTGTGTAACAGTTAACTATATAAATATATGACAGGACTGTGTAACAGTTAACTATATAAATATATGACAGGACTGTGTAACAGTTAACTATATAAATATATGACAGGACTGTGTAACAGTTAACTATGTAAATATATGACAGGACTGTGTAACAGTTAACTATATAAATATATGACAGGACTGTGTAACAGTTAACTATATAAATATATGACAGGACTGTGTAACAGTTAACTATATAAATATATGACAGGACTGTGTAACAGTTAACTATATAAATATATGACAGGACTGTGTAACAGTTAACTATATAAATATATGACAGGACTGTGTAACAGTTAACTATATAAATATATGACAGGACTGTGTAACAGTTAACTATATAAATATATGACAGGACTGTGTAACAGTTAACTATATAAATATATGACAGGACTGTGTAACAGTTAACTATGTAAATATATGACAGGACTGTGTAACAGTTAACTATATAAATATATGACAGGACTGTGTAACAGTTAACTATGTAAATATATGACAGGACTGTGTAACAGCTAACTATATAAATATATGACAGGACTGTGTAACAGTTAACTATATAAATATATGACAGGACTGTGTAACAGTTAACTATGTAAATATATGACAGGACTGTGTAACAGCTAACTATATAAATATATGACAGGACTGTGTAACAGTTAACTATATAAATATATGACAGGACTGTGTAACAGTTAACTATATAAATATATGACAGGACTGTGTAACAGTTAACTATGTAAATATATGACAGGACTGTGTAACAGCTAACTATATAAATATATGAATATATATGAATTTAAAGAAGTGTATGTTTAGTTAGAATGGTCTTGCTTCTGGTGGCACAGAAATGCATTTCACAGAAAATACATTTATGGATGATAATTTTCAAAGGTTAATTTGTGAGGGTTTGTGTTTGCAACAGTCTTTGCAGATGACGAGCGGTCTACTCAGTGTTGCAGTAGGAGTTGTGTTTGCTGCAACTCGGGAGGCGAGGCATTCCCTTTTAACCATGTTCAGAGTCGCACCCTTCACTGGACTACTAGTAAGTAGTGGTAGCATTGTCTTTTAATCGTTACATGTTATTTGTTTTAATGTCGAGGATCACTTTGGAAATACTGAAAGTCTTTTGATGAAGGTTTTGAAGAGTACTACTCTGGGGTCAAATTCACAGCTTGTTGGATGCAAATATTGTTTTTACCCACAATTCAATAGCACTGACTGAAATTTAAGGGTGAACATGTTTTACATGAACTTCTGAATGTCATCTTCTTATTTCAGTGTATAATATACTGATCATGTAGCTATCACTAAATTATAATTTAAGCAATTAAGTAAAATCAATTAGTAAAAAACTGTTCACCCACGTTTCTGTTCATTAAGCAATAGTAAAATATTGATTAACACGCTTATAAAACCTATTGATAATTGCTGTCAATGTGAGGACCTTTAAATGTTATCCTTCTCTTCTCTCTCTCTTCTCTCTCTTCTCTCTCTCTTCTCTCTCTCTTCTCTCTCCTCAGTTCTTCATCGCTGGGTTGTTATCCAACCTGTTGTTCAAATTCCCCAGACTATTACCTGTAAGTCAATAGTTTTACCTGTAAGTCAATAGTTTTACCTGTGAGTCAATAGTTTTACCTGTAAGTCAATAGTTTTACCTGTAAGTCAATAGTTTTACCTGTAAGTCAATAGTATTACCTGTAAGTCAATAGTATTACCTGTAAGTCAATAGTTTTACCTGTAAGTCAATAGTTTTACCTGTAAATCAATACTATTACCTGTAAGTCAATAGTTTTACCTGTGAGTCAATAGTTTTACCTGTGAGTCAATAGTTTTACCTGTGAGTCAGTAGTTTTACCTGTAAGTCAATAGTATTACCTGTAAGTCAATAGTTTTACCTGTGAGTCAGTAGTTTTACCTGTGAGTCAGTAGTTTTACCTGTGAGTCAGTAGTTTTACCTGTGAGTCAGTAGTTTTACCTGTGAGTCAATAGTTTTACCTGTGAGTCAGTAGTTTTACCTGTGAGTCAGTAGTTTTACCTGTAAGTCAATAGTATTACCTGTAAGTCAATAGTATTACCTGTAAGTCAATAGTTTTACCTGTAAGTCAATAGTTTTACCTGTAAGTCAATAGTTTTACCTGTAAGTCAATAGTATTACCTGTGAGTCAATAGTTTTACCTGTAAGTCAATAGTTTTACCTGTAAGTCAATAGTTTTACCTGTAAGTCAATAGTATTACCTGTAAGTCAATAGTTTTACCTGTGAGTCAGTAGTTTTACCTGTGAGTCAGTAGTTTTACCTGTGAGTCAATAGTTTTACCTGTGAGTCAGTAGTTTTACCTGTGAGTCAGTAGTTTTACCTGTGAGTCAGTAGTTTTACCTGTGAGTCAGTAGTTTTACCTGTGAGTCAGTAGTTTTACCTGTGAGTCAGTAGTTTTACCTGTGAGTCAGTAGTTTTACCTGTGAGTCAGTAGTTTTACCTGTGAGTCAATAGTTTTACCTGTGAGTCAATAGTTTTACCTGTGAGTCAGTAGTTTTACCTGTGAGTCAGTAGTTTTACCTGTGAGTCAGTAGTTTTACCTGTGAGTCAGTAGTTTTACCTGTGAGTCAGTAGTTTTACCTGTGAGTCAGTAGTTTTACCTGTGAGTCAGTAGTTTTACCTGTGAGTCAGTAGTTTTACCTGTGAGTCAGTAGTTTTACCTGTGAGTCAATAGTTTTACCTGTGAGTCAGTAGTTTTACCTGTGAGTCAGTAGTTTTACCTGTGAGTCAATAGTTTTACCTGTGAGTCAAATAATCTCAATGCAGAAATACCCAGCGGGCAAAACAGATTGAACTACAACCAGATTAACATCCTAATCGCTGCATTGGAACCAGTTTTGCCCCCTGGGTAGATTAGATTACGATAGATTAGTTTAGATTAGAAAACCTTTACACAATATAATGTACATTGGGATACAGACATCACAAATAAAAAAACAACAGATCAGCAAGCAGTTAAATGTTTTAATTGATTAAAGATTTTTAAAAAGTGTTTATACATTGACTGTTCTGATATTCATGTTTATATTAGACTAGATTTACTAAAAACCTTGATTGAAACCTTGGAGGCTTTGATGAGTTTCATGTCATTTTAACACACAGTAGCCGATGGTAGAAGGTCCATGTAACGTTCTGTCTTGTGAACCTGTAGGTCTGCCTGTGTGTCAACATTGGCAGCATGGTCGTAGCAGGAGTTGGAGGAGTGTTGATATGCGTTGACTTGGGCATGGACATGCCTTCCTGGGATTCCAATGTTCAACATCATATAAAGGTTATTAGTTATAAAAGTAGATTTTTGTTCTCATCAAAGTTGACGTACTGTAGTAATGGGATATGACAGCATCATGCTTGATGAAGGTCTGTCCCTGACAGTTTTGTTGTTGTGTTTCTGTAACAGCTGGAGGTGCTGATGCTCTGTGTGTTGGTCATGGAGGTGACCCTCTCTGCTGTCCTCTCCTTCTGGATCCGGGGAGCGAAACGCAGCCATTCACCGTGAGCTGTTATCTGTCTGACAACTATTCATGGACGACCACATCCAAATAGATTGACATTTAAAAAATAAAATGATAGTGAGCGAGGATGACAATGGGGAAATGCTGTGTCAGAGGGCAGCAGGGAGTTATCATTATAATGGAGTCTCTATTTGATTGTAAATGAACCACCATCTGAATATCCAAGATAGAGTACTCTAAAACTGTTTAGCTTCGAACATCAGTGTGTGCCTCAATGTATGAGGAAGTACAGCAGCCTCAGATATCTTTACCCACTATCCATTTTTTGACGGCCCTAAACCTATCTGTGGGTTTTAGAGTACTGTCTCAACCTCGGTGATTGCCTGCCTGCCTGCCTGCCTCCCTCCCTTGCCTGCCTGCCTGCCTGCCTGCCTGCCTGCCTGCCTGCCTGCCTGCCTGCCTGCCTGCCTGCCTGCCTGCCTGCCTGCCTGCCTGCCTGCCTGCCTGCTGCGAGTCCTGTCTGTGTGGTTCTCTCTGAGCAGGCTGGTTGTGGTCTAACACACACACACACAGCGTAGCTACACGCTCCACTCAGACTGAGAACAACAGTCTTGTGGTCAAAACTAGAACGCGTCCCAAATGTCATCCTATTCCCTATTTAGTGCACTACCCTACCCTGACCAGGGCAGGGTAGTGCACAACAATGTAGGGAATAGGGTGCCATTTGGGACACGGCCGTATTGTGTTCTCTGAGGTGTCGAGGCAACCATTCTTCATTAGCGTTGCCTCCTCATTGGTTCGTTGTTCCCTATTCCAACCAGTATCAGTTCTTCCTGTGTGACTCTATCTATCTCAGTGTGTGTGTGCAGCGGTGTGTTTGTGGTTAATGATACGAGTGTGTCTGTATCTAGCAGTAGCGTTGGGCGCTAACTGTAAAGGCTGACAGCATCAGTACATAGCTTAGGCCGACCAGTTGACAGTTTGAAACAGAGACATTTAGAAACTAAGCCCCGTTGTTGCTGTTTTCAACTGATACGCTCAGATCTAACAGACTCTGTTATCCAGAGACAGTGCTTTGCCTTGCTCGCTTCAAACACTGGAATTGTTGTTTGAGTAAAAATCATTTCCATATTAGGCATTGGGAAAAAGCTGAAGTAATATCATGTCAGATGTCGCTGTGGTGCTAAAAATCAAAGAGCTTTTTAATATCCTGTTTAATACTCTGTACAGAGAGACACATAGTACTGGTAACGATAAGAACAGCCAGAGAGACAGGGATATGGGGAACAGCCAGAGAGACAGGGAAATGTCACTTGTTCTGACGCCTCGATCACACCGACAGTGTCATCGTGCTAAATGTTACGCAGCATCATCTGGATATGTGTGTCACAAAAGTTCAACATTCACCTTTCTGCTACCGTTTCTGTCAAGCCGTCTACACATACAGTTTGACTCATACGTTCTATAAATCCAACGTTTGCACCACACAGAATGCAATGCATCTGCCTCTGCAACGCAATGCTGCAAGGCAAACGTAGCGTTCCATTGGAAATGAATGTACTTCTGGTGTACCAAAATGCCATACACCGTCGCTGTGATGGAGGCGTTAATTAACAGTGAATCCCCACTAGCGTCTGTCTGGCTGTCTGCTGAGTACTTTCCATGTGTTTGCTTCCTTGAATAAGACTTAATAAAACAACTCTTCTACATTATAAACAGTGATACATATCTAGTTCATTAAAACACATATACAGTCAGAACGTGACGTACCAGCATTGGTGAAACTATTTCTTTAAGTACTGCATACATAGCAATGTCAAATTTTCAATACATCGTTATGAAATGCCAAAGGCCATCAGTCTCAGCGGTGAGTGTTTGTTGTGTGTCTGTTGTTGTCAGAGTGGTCTGTTGTTGTAAGAGTGGTCTGTTGTTGTCAGAGTGGTCTGTTGTTGTCAGAGTGGTCTGTTGTTGTCAGAGTGGTCTGTTGTTGTAAGAGTGGTCTGTTGTTGTCAGAGTGGTCTGTTGTGTGTCTGTTGTCAGAGTGGTCTGTTGTTGTCAGAGTGGTCTGTTGTTGTCAGAGTGGTCTGGTATGTGTCTGTTGTCAGAATGGTCTGTTGTCAGAGTGGTCTGTTGTTGTCAGAGTGGTCTGTTGTGTGTCTGTTGCCAGAGTGGTCTGTTATGTGTCTGTTGTCAGAGTGGTCTGCTGTTGTCAGAGTGGTCTGTTGTGTGTCTGTTGTCGGCGTGGTCCGTTATGTGTCTGTTGTCGGAGTGGTCCGTTATGTGTTTGTTGTCAGAGTGGTCTGTTGTGTGTCTGTTGCCAGAGTGGTCTGTTATGTGTCTGTTGTCAGAGTGGTCTGCTGTTGTCGGCGTGGTCCGTTATGTGTCTGTTGTCAGAGTGGTCTATTATGTGTCTGTTGTCGGAGTGGTCCGTTATGTGTTTGTTGTCAGAGTGGTCTGTTGTGTGTCTGTTGCCAGAGTGGTCTGTTATGTGTCTGTTGTCAGAGTGGTCTGCTGTTGTCGGCGTGGTCCGTTATGTGTCTGTTGTCAGAGTGGTCTATTATGTGTCTGTTGTCGGAGTGGTCCGTTATGTGTTTGTTGTCAGAGTGGTCTGTTGTGTGTCTGTTGTCGGCATGGTCTGTTGTGTGTCTGTTGTCAGAGTGGTCTGTTATGTGTCTGTTGTCAGAGTGGTCTGTTGTGTGTCTGTTGTCAGAGTGGTATGGTGTGTGTCTGTTGTCAGAGTGGTCTGTTGTCAGAGTGGTCCGTTATGTGTCTGTTGTCGGAGTGGTCTGTTGTTGTCAGAGTGGTCCGTTATGTGTCTGTTGTCGGAGTGGTCTGTTGTTGTCAGAGTGGTCTGTTGTGTGTCTGTTGTCGGAGTGGTCTGTTGTTGTCAGAGTGGTCCGTTATGTGTCTGTTGTCGGAGTGGTCTGTTGTTGTCAGAGTGGTCTGTTGTGTGTCTGTTGTCGGAGTGGTCTGTTGTTGTCAGAGTGGTCCGTTATGTGTCTGTTGTCGGAGTGGTCTGTTGTTGTCAGAGTGGTCCGTTATGTGTCTGTTGTCGGAGTGGTCTGTTGTTGTCAGAGTGGTCCGTTATGTGTCTGTTGTCGGAGTGGTCTGTTGTTGTCAGAGTGGTCTGTTGTGTGTCTGTTGTCAGAGTGGTATGGTGTGTGTATGTTGTTTTCAGAATCCAGTAGAGACCAGTAGAGACACAGTAGAGTCCAGTGGAGACCCAGTAGAGACACAGTAGAGACACAGTAGAGACACAGTAGAGTCCAGTGGAGACCCAGTAGAGACACAGTAGAGACACAGTAGAGACACAGTAGAGTCCAGTAGAGACCAGTAGAGACACAGTAGAGTCCAGTAGAGTCCAGTAGAGTCCAGCGGAGACAGAGTGGAGACCCAGTAGAGACCCAGTAGAGACACAGTAGAGACACAGTAGAGACACAGTAGAGTCCAGTGGAGACCCAGTAGAGACACAGTAGAGACACAGTAGAGTCCAGTAGAGACCAGTAGAGACACAGTAGAGTCCAGTAGAGTCCAGTCGAGACACAGTAGAGTCCAGTGGAGACAGAGTGGAGACAGAGTGGAGACAGAGTGGAGACAGAGTGGAGACAGAGTGGAGACAGAGTAGAGACACAGTAGAGTCCAGTGGAGACAGAGTGGAGACCAGTAGTCCAGTAGAGTCCAGTAGAGACCAGTAGAGACACAGTAGAGACCAGTAGAGACCAGTAGAGACCAGTAGAGACACAGTAGAGACCAGTAGAGACCAGTAGAGACACAGTAGAGTCCAGTGGAGACAGAGTGGAGACCCAGTAGAGACACAGTAGAGTCCAGTGGAGACAGAGTGGAGACACAGTAGAGACACAGTAGAGTCCAGTAGAGACCAGTAGAGACCAGTAGAGACACAGTAGAGTCCAGTAGAGTCCAGTAGAGTCCAGTCGAGACACAGTAGAGTCCAGTCGAGACCAGTAGAGACCAGTAGAGACACAGTAGAGACCAGTAGAGACCAGTAGAGACCAGTAGAGACACAGTAGAGACCAGTAGAGACACAGTAGAGACCAGTAGAGACACAGTAGAGACACAGTAGAGACCAGTAGAGACCAGTAGAGACCAGTAGAGACCAGTAGAGACACAGTAGAGTCCAGTAGAGACCAGTAGAGACCAGTAGAGACACAGTAGAGACCAGTAGAGACCAGTAGAGACACAGTAGAGTCCAGTGGAGACAGAGTGGAGACCCAGTAGAGACACAGTAGAGTCCAGTGGAGACAGAGTGGAGACACAGTAGAGACACAGTAGAGTCCAGTAGAGACCAGTAGAGACCAGTAGAGACACAGTAGAGTCCAGTAGAGTCCAGTAGAGTCCAGTAGAGACCAGTAGAGACCAGTAGAGACCAGTAGAGTTTAGTCGAGACACAGTAGAGTCCAGTGGAGACAGAGTGGAGACCAGTAGTCCAGTAGAGTTTAGTCGAGACACAGTAGAGTCCAGTGGAGACAGAGTGGAGACCAGTAGTCCAGTAGAGTTTAGTCGAGACACAGTAGAGACCAGTAGAGACACAGTAGAGTCCAGCGGAGACCAGTGGAGACACAGTAGAGGGCCCAGTGTTACAGGCGTCACTGAGCATGCTTAACAGGATAGCTTCCTCACTCACAAGTCCTTACTGATCCTCCGTAACACCAGTTCTCAGTGCAGTGGCCTCACAGCTAGAAGAGGAAGACACATTGACAGGGTTAACACAAAGGATTTACAAACGGTCAAACATTGCAAATGTCCAACCCCAACTGTCTGGTTACTACTGAGCTAGAGAAAGGTTGATTTAACATTACTGTCTGATAAAAAACATGAGCTGGCGCACGCCCAGAATAATAGTTTGTGTGGAGGCGCTGACTAACGGCCAATAAACTATCAAAATAAAGAAAGTTGCACACTCCATGTATAAACTCCCAGCAATTTAATGGGTTTTACCAACGTTTCAGCATCACTGTGCCTTCCTCAGGGTGATGTCATGAATACTTGAACCAGGTTATGTTGACACACAGTGCAATTAGTGTAACCAATGATAGTAGTGAGGGGTGTGTCATAATGATTAAGTTAATTAAAATTAATTAGTGAAACTGTTAAAAAATAGTATATGGCATATTAAATATATTACCCTATTGTTATCATATAGAAACATGATGGAATATTGTACATCATATTAGCATCAACATACATTTTTGTTTCATTCAATTTCACATAATAATTTCATATTTCATTTTTGTTACATGTAATACTGGTTCAACCTTAATATATAATGAGCATCGTCAACAGGGGGAACATATTAGGTGTACGCTAATAAGCTGTAAAAATAATTGTTCAATTTATAAGACTTGTTCATAAAGGAAAATGTGTTCATAAGAAGGGCCTGAGATCCAAGTCAATATTCAGACCACTAGGGGTCAATTAAGGTTGAACCAGTATTACATGTAACAACAATTAAATATGAAATTATTATGTGAAATTGAATGAAACAAAAATGTATGTTGATGCTAATATGATGTACAATATTCCATCATGTTTCTATATGATAACAATAGGGTAATATATTTAATATGCCATATACTATTTTTTAACAGTTTCACTAATTAATTTTAATGAACTTAATCATTATGACACACCCCTCACTACTATCATTGGTTACACTAATTGCACTGTGTGTCAATATAACCTGGTTCAAGTATTCATGACATCACCCTGAGGAAGGCACAGTGATGCTGAAACGTTGGTAAATACCCATTAAATTGCTGGGAGTTTATACATGGAGTGTGCAACTTTCTTTATTTTGATAGTTTAACATTACTGTCTAACATCTAGACTGTAAATCTATTGACTAGGCTCCTTCTACGTCTTATGACCCGTAAGAGTAGATGATTACAATGTAGTACTGTCATAACATTTTATTATAACAGATTTCTGCACCAAGGATCTGCTGCCCCCTAGCTGCTGAGCTAAGGTATGAACAACAAGTGAACCTATCACCAAGGATCTGCTGCCCCCTAGCTGCTGGACTACGGTATGCACAACAAGTGAACCTTTAAACATAATGACCGTGCATCAACAACGCCAACAAAAGCAGAACAAACTTACAGCTATGTAACATGCTATAGCACACATGGCAGAAGGACACAGAGGAGCATGAGACATGAGACATGAGACATGATATATGAGACCAGAGACCAGAGACGGACCAGAGAACCCAAAAGCTTGACACAACAAATCATCCATCACTAGGACACAGTGTTAACTGGTCAGGTCACATGGTCAGGGGAAACTCCTGGACCAACACAGCAGTCATTTAACCCTAGCAGGACACTGCCATGCATCCATACACACACACACACACACACACACACACACACACACACACACACACACACACACACACACACACACACACACACACACAAAGCATGTTTGCACACAGATTTGTATTCATGGTACGGACAGAGGGAGATCCCCACAGTTGTTAATGAGGCTGTGAAGCAAACAGAACACCACGACACAGACCACGCTCACTCTGGCCAGACCCAATTACTTACTGAGCTAAACAGCCCTCTCTCTCTCTGTGAGTCAGACCACTGTAGAGAGGCCTATTGTAATATGAGAGGTCTTGCTCTGGCAAAAACAAAACAACACACAAAATGCTGGTGAGAGAGAAACCAGGGAGAGCCAATGGCTGCAATGTTCACTCTTCACTCCACTGGAATGGCATGTTTGATTGGACAGGATGATGTTGGATGACAGATAGTGGGTGGGTTAGGAAACCTCTGAATAAACAGAATCCTTCATGTCCTAGTGTATAAAAACCTTCAGAAGATACTTCACTTCAACAGAGAGTATTCAGCAACCAGCGCAATAACAGACATCTTTCACCTACCCACCAGACCTGGGTTCAAATACTACTTGAAATCTTTTAATGACTTTGAGCGTTTGCTCTAGTCTGCCTAAAGTGCTTGAGCCTATTCTAATAATCCATTAAGCCAAGCAAGATCAATCAAGCACAGATTAAGTATGATCAATCAAGCACAGATTAATTATTTGAAATTATTTCATATAGTATTTGAACCCAGGTCTGTCAGCTACTTTAAACTTGTCTACACAATGTCACTATTATGTGTAAAAACCACCATTCTACTCACTGCTGTGATGAAGGTGCTGCCCTGGGCTTGGAGGATCTGGTCCTTAGGGAACAGGGCTGGGGGAGGGGCCATCTGAGGGTGGGAGGAGCCGGGAGGCGTGGACGAACACAGGAAGGAGGAAGTGGAGTCGCTGGGTAAGGCGTCGATGATGATGTTGGGGCGGCCGTGGCCTGGGACAGGGAGGGTGAGGCTGCTCAGCCCCGTCACACTGTCACTGGAGGTATGCTGGGACGACGTCTCCCCCGAGCTCTCTGTGACTGTTGGACAACACACAGAAGATACAATAGTCATTTAGTTTAGGGAGACTTTCAGGGGGACAGAGAGGAACATGACCACAGTTTCAAAGAGGAATTAGACATCCTTAGTAATGTGTTAGGGACAAATGCTGTTAGGGACAGTAAGACACTTTAAGACGAGGACATGGGATGCATACCAAATGGCTCCCTATTCCCTATATAGTGCACTACGGTTGACCAAGACTTATAGGGCTCTGGTTAAAAATAGTGCACTAAATAGAGAAGAGGGTGCCATTTGGGACTCAGACATGGATACCTGTTAGGGCCTGCCTGTCACTCACTCACTCACTCACTCACTCACTCACTCACTCACTCACTCACTCACTCACTCACTCACTCACTCACTCACTCACTCAAGGCTGCCTGTCTGTCACTCACTCATAGAAGGCTGGCTGCCTGTGTCCTGCTCCAGCTCGTCCTCCTCAATGCAGTCGTAGGGCCAGTGGCTGAAGGAGGGTACGCTGCTCGGGGGGTAGGGGTGCTGGTGGGCGTGGGGGTGCTGGTGGGCAGGCGAGGGGTACAGGTGCAGGTTGAGGGAGCCCAGCAGTGAGGAAGAGGACTGGGAGGAGGAAGAGGAGGTGCTACTGTTGGAGATGGTGGAGTGAGGCCGCTTAAAGGGCGTGGAGTGGTCGAAAGAGGACACGGCGATGGACGCCCTGGTCCTGGACTCTGGAGGGAGAGAGGGAAAGATTGGGTAGAGAACATGAACATTTCACTGTACACTTTTCTATCTATGGATCATGTCTCCATGGAAGGAGGTATCAGGTTACTCTGGGACAACCACAGAACACAGGAGGTATCAGGCTACTCTGGGACAACCACAGAACACAGGAGGTATCAGGCTACTCCGGGACAACCACAGAACACAGGAGGTATCAGGCTACTCTGGGACAACCGCAGAACACAGGAGGTATCAGGCTACTCCGGGACAACCACAGAACACAGGAGGTATCAGGCTACTCCGGGACAACCACAGAACACAGGAGGTCTCAGGCTACTCCAGGACAACCACAGAACACAGGAGGTATCAGGCTACTCCGGGACAACCACAGAACACAGGAGGTATCAGGCTACTCCAGGACAACCACAGAACACAGGAGGTATCAGGCTACTCCAGGACAACCGGAGAACACAGGAGGTATCAGGTTACTCTGGGACAACCACAGAACACAGGAGATATCAGGCTACTCCGGGACAACCACAGAACACAGGAGGTTTCAGGCTACTCCGGGACAACCGGAGAACACAGGAGGTATCAGGCTACTCCGGGACAACCGGAGAACACAGGAGGTATCAGGCTACTCCGGGACAACCACAGAACACAGGAGGTATCAGGCTACTCCGGGACAACCACAGAACACAGGAGGTATCAGGCTACTCCGGGACAACCACAGAACACAGGAGGTATCAGGCTACTCCGGGACAACCACAGAACACAGGAGGTATCAGGCTACTCCGGGACAACCACAGAACACAGGAGGTATCAGGCTACTCTGGGACAACCACAGAACACAGGAGGTATCAGGCTACTCAGGGGACAACCACAGAATACATGAGGTATCAGGCTACTCCGGGACAACCGCAGAACACAGGAGGTATCAGGCTACTCAGGGGACAACCACAGAATACAGGAGGTATCAGGCTACTCCGGGACAACCACAGAACACAGGAGGGAGGTATCAGGCTACTCTGGGACAACCACAGAACACAGGAGGTATCAGGCTACTCTGGGACAACGACAGATTACAGTTCTAAAGAGTATACACACAACACTGTCAGTGAGGTAACGTTAGAGGAGAGGACAATACACTAGCCAGACAGTCAGTCTAGCATGAGGTAATGCAGAGGACGTTCCTATTCTTCCTCTTGTTTGTCTAATCTGAGCTGTACATGTAACATTGTGTCTAGTGTTTGAGTTGATGCTACATTGTGTCTAGTGTTTGAGTTGATGTTACAGTGTGTCTAGTGTTTGAGTTGATGTTACATTGTGTCTAGTGATTGAGTTGATGTTACATTGTGTCTAGTGTTTGAGTTGATGCTACATTGTGTCTAGTGTTTGAGTTGATGTTACATTGTGTCTAGTGTTTGAGTTGATGTTACAGTGTGTCTAGTGTTTGAGTTGATGTTACAGTGTGTCTAGTGTTTGAGTTGATGTTACATTGTGTCTAGTGTTTGAGTTGATGTTACAGTGTGTCTAGTGTTTGAGTTGATGCTACATTGTGTCTAGTGTTTGAGTTGATGCTACATTGTGTCTAGTGTTTGAGTTGATGTTACATTGTGTCTAGTGTTGGAGTTGATGTTACATTGTGTCTAGTGTTGGAGTTGATGCTACATTGTGTCTAGTGTGTCTAGTGTTTGAGTTGATGCTACATTGTGTCTAGTGTTTGAGTTGATGTTACATTGTGTCTAGTGTTTGAGTTGATGTTACATTGTGTCTAGTGTTTGAGTTGATGCTACATTGTGTCTAGTGTTTGAGTTGATGTTACATTGTGTCTAGTGTTTGAGTTGATGTTACATTGTGTCTAGTGTTTGAGTTGATTGTGTTTGTTTTGTATTCTTTGTGTACAAAATCAAGAAAAACGTTGATTAGAAAACAGACCGGGAGGCTGGGTAGAAATTGAGTGCAGAACGAGGAGAGCTAAATGTTTTGTCATTGTTGAGGTAGATAGTAACCATTCATTAAGGTCTGCAGGTATTGTTGAGGTAGCTAGTAACCATTCATTAAGGTCTGCATGTATTGTTGAGGTAGCTAGTAACCATTCATTAAGGTCTACAGGTATTGTTGAGGTAGCTAGTAACCATTCATTAAGGTCTGCATGTATTGTTGAGGTAGCTAGTAACCATTCATTAAGGTCTGCATGTATTGTTGAGGTAGCTAGTAACCATTCATTAAGGTCTACAGGTATTGTTGAGGTAGCTAGTAACCATTCATTAAGGTCTGCAGGTATTGTTGAGGTAGCTAGTAACCATTCATTAAGGTCTGCAGGTATTGTTGAGGTAGCTAGTAACCATTCATTAAGGTCTGCAGGTATTGTTGAGGTAGCTAGTAACCATTCATTAAGGTCTGCAGGTATTGTTGAGGTAGCTAGTAACCATTCATTAAGGTCTGCATGTATTGTTGAGGTAGCTAGTAACCATTCATTAAGGTCTGCAGGTATTGTTGAGGTAGCTAGTAACCATTCATTAAGGTCTACAGGTATTGTTGAGGTAGCTAGTAACCATTCATTAAGGTCTGCAGGTATTGTTGAGGTAACTAGTAACCATTCATTAAGGTCTGCAGGTATTGTTGAGGTAACTAGTAACCATTCATTAAGGTCTACAGGTATTGTTGAGGTAGCTAGTAACCATTCATTAAGGTCTACAGGTATTGTTGAGGTAGCTAGTAACCATTCATTAAGGTCTGCAGGTATTGTTGAGGTAGCTAGTAACCATTCATTAAGGTCTACAGGTATTGTTGAGGTAGCTAGTAACCATTCATTAAGGTCTGCAGGTATTGTTGAGGTAACTAGTAACCATTCATTAAGGTCTGCAGGTATTGTTGAGGTAGCTAGTAACCATTCATTAAGGTCTGCAGGTATTGTTGAGGTAACTAGTAACCATTCATTAAGGTCTACAGGTATTGTTGAGGTAGCTAGTAACCATTCATTAAGGTCTGCAGGTATTGTTGAGGTAGCTAGTAACCATTCATTAAGGTCTACAGGTATTGTTGAGGTAGCTAGTAACCATTCATTAAGGTCTGCAGGTATTGTTGAGGTAACTAGTAACCATTCATTAAGGTCTGCAGGTATTGTTGAGGTAGCTAGTAACCATTCATTAAGGTCTGCAGGTATTGTTGAGGTAGCTAGTAACCATTCATTAAGGTCTACAGGTATTGTTGAGGTAGCTAGTAACCATTCATTAAGGTCTACAGGTATTGTTGAGGTAGCTAGTAACCATTCATTAAGGTCTGCAGGTATTGTTGAGGTAACTAGTAACCATTCATTAAGGTCTGCAGGTATTGTTGAGGTAGCTAGTAACCATTCATTAAGGTCTGCAGGTATTGTTGAGGTAGCTAGTAACCATTCATTAAGGTCTGCAGGTATTGTTGAGGTAGCTAGTAACCATTCATTAAGGTCTGCAGGTATTGTTGAGGTAACTAGTAACCATTCATTAAGGTCTACAGGTATTGTTGAGGTAGCTAGTAACCATTCATTAAGGTCTACAGGTATTGTTGAGGTAACTAGTAACCATTCATTAAGGTCTGCAGGTATTGTTGAGGTAGCTAGTAACCATTCATTAAGGTCTACATGTATTGTTGAGGTAACTAGTAACCATTCATTAAAGTCTGCAGGTATTGTTGAGGTAACTAGTAACCATTCATTAAGGTCTGCAGGTATTGTTGAGGTAGCTAGTAACCATTCATTAAGGTCTACAGGTATTGTTGAGGTAGCTAGTAACCATTCATTAAGGTCTGCAGGTATTGTTGAGGTAACTAGTAACCATTCATTCAAGTCTGCAGGTATTGTTGAGGTAACTAGTAACCATTCATTAAGGTCTGCAGGTATTGTTGAGGTAGCTAGTAACCATTCATTAAGGTCTGCAGGTATTGTTGAGGTAGCTAGTAACCATTCATTAAGGTCTACAGGTATTGTTGAGGTAGCTAGTAACCATTCATTAAGGTCTGCAGGTATTGTTGAGGTAGCTAGTAACCATTCATTAAGGTCTGCAGGTATTGTTGAGGTAGCTAGTAACCATTCATTAAGGTCTGCATGTATTGTTGAGGTAGCTAGTAACCATTCATTAAGGTCTACAGGTATTGTTGAGGTAGCTAGTAACCATTCATTAAGGTCTGCATGTATTGTTGAGGTAGCTAGTAACCATTCATTAAGGTCTGCATGTATTGTTGAGGTAGCTAGTAACCATTCATTAAGGTCTACAGGTATTGTTGAGGTAGCTAGTAACCATTCATTAAGGTCTGCAGGTATTGTTGAGGTAGCTAGTAACCATTCATTAAGGTCTGCAGGTATTGTTGAGGTAGCTAGTAACCATTCATTAAGGTCTGCAGGTATTGTTGAGGTAGCTAGTAACCATTCATTAAGGTCTGCAGGTATTGTTGAGGTAGCTAGTAACCATTCATTAAGGTCTGCATGTATTGTTGAGGTAGCTAGTAACCATTCATTAAGGTCTGCAGGTATTGTTGAGGTAGCTAGTAACCATTCATTAAGGTCTACAGGTATTGTTGAGGTAGCTAGTAACCATTCATTAAGGTCTGCAGGTATTGTTGAGGTAACTAGTAACCATTCATTAAGGTCTGCAGGTATTGTTGAGGTAACTAGTAACCATTCATTAAGGTCTACAGGTATTGTTGAGGTAGCTAGTAACCATTCATTAAGGTCTACAGGTATTGTTGAGGTAGCTAGTAACCATTCATTAAGGTCTGCAGGTATTGTTGAGGTAGCTAGTAACCATTCATTAAGGTCTACAGGTATTGTTGAGGTAGCTAGTAACCATTCATTAAGGTCTGCAGGTATTGTTGAGGTAACTAGTAACCATTCATTAAGGTCTGCAGGTATTGTTGAGGTAGCTAGTAACCATTCATTAAGGTCTGCAGGTATTGTTGAGGTAACTAGTAACCATTCATTAAGGTCTACAGGTATTGTTGAGGTAGCTAGTAACCATTCATTAAGGTCTGCAGGTATTGTTGAGGTAGCTAGTAACCATTCATTAAGGTCTACAGGTATTGTTGAGGTAGCTAGTAACCATTCATTAAGGTCTGCAGGTATTGTTGAGGTAACTAGTAACCATTCATTAAGGTCTGCAGGTATTGTTGAGGTAGCTAGTAACCATTCATTAAGGTCTGCAGGTATTGTTGAGGTAGCTAGTAACCATTCATTAAGGTCTACAGGTATTGTTGAGGTAGCTAGTAACCATTCATTAAGGTCTACAGGTATTGTTGAGGTAGCTAGTAACCATTCATTAAGGTCTGCAGGTATTGTTGAGGTAACTAGTAACCATTCATTAAGGTCTGCAGGTATTGTTGAGGTAGCTAGTAACCATTCATTAAGGTCTGCAGGTATTGTTGAGGTAGCTAGTAACCATTCATTAAGGTCTGCAGGTATTGTTGAGGTAGCTAGTAACCATTCATTAAGGTCTGCAGGTATTGTTGAGGTAACTAGTAACCATTCATTAAGGTCTACAGGTATTGTTGAGGTAGCTAGTAACCATTCATTAAGGTCTACAGGTATTGTTGAGGTAACTAGTAACCATTCATTAAGGTCTGCAGGTATTGTTGAGGTAGCTAGTAACCATTCATTAAGGTCTACATGTATTGTTGAGGTAACTAGTAACCATTCATTAAAGTCTGCAGGTATTGTTGAGGTAACTAGTAACCATTCATTAAGGTCTGCAGGTATTGTTGAGGTAGCTAGTAACCATTCATTAAGGTCTACAGGTATTGTTGAGGTAGCTAGTAACCATTCATTAAGGTCTGCAGGTATTGTTGAGGTAACTAGTAACCATTCATTAAAGTCTGCAGGTATTGTTGAGGTAACTAGTAACCATTCATTAAGGTCTGCAGGTATTGTTGAGGTAGCTAGTAACCATTCATTAAGGTCTGCAGGTATTGTTGAGGTAGCTAGTAACCATTCATTAAGGTCTACAGGTATTGTTGAGGTAGCTAGTAACCATTCATTAAGGTCTGCAGGTATTGTTGAGGTAGCTAGTAACCATTCATTAAGGTCTGCAGGTATTGTTGAGGTAGCTAGTAACCATTCATTAAGGTCTGCATGTATTGTTGAGGTAGCTAGTAACCATTCATTAAGGTCTACAGGTATTGTTGAGGTAGCTAGTAACCATTCATTAAGGTCTGCATGTATTGTTGAGGTAGCTAGTAACCATTCATTAAGGTCTGCATGTATTGTTGAGGTAGCTAGTAACCATTCATTAAGGTCTACAGGTATTGTTGAGGTAGCTAGTAACCATTCATTAAGGTCTGCAGGTATTGTTGAGGTAGCTAGTAACCATTCATTAAGGTCTGCAGGTATTGTTGAGGTAGCTAGTAACCATTCATTAAGGTCTGCAGGTATTGTTGAGGTAGCTAGTAACCATTCATTAAGGTCTGCAGGTATTGTTGAGGTAGCTAGTAACCATTCATTAAGGTCTGCATGTATTGTTGAGGTAGCTAGTAACCATTCATTAAGGTCTGCAGGTATTGTTGAGGTAGCTAGTAACCATTCATTAAGGTCTACAGGTATTGTTGAGGTAGCTAGTAACCATTCATTAAGGTCTGCAGGTATTGTTGAGGTAACTAGTAACCATTCATTAAGGTCTGCAGGTATTGTTGAGGTAACTAGTAACCATTCATTAAGGTCTACAGGTATTGTTGAGGTAGCTAGTAACCATTCATTAAGGTCTACAGGTATTGTTGAGGTAGCTAGTAACCATTCATTAAGGTCTGCAGGTATTGTTGAGGTAGCTAGTAACCATTCATTAAGGTCTACAGGTATTGTTGAGGTAGCTAGTAACCATTCATTAAGGTCTGCAGGTATTGTTGAGGTAACTAGTAACCATTCATTAAGGTCTGCAGGTATTGTTGAGGTAGCTAGTAACCATTCATTAAGGTCTGCAGGTATTGTTGAGGTAACTAGTAACCATTCATTAAGGTCTACAGGTATTGTTGAGGTAGCTAGTAACCATTCATTAAGGTCTGCAGGTATTGTTGAGGTAGCTAGTAACCATTCATTAAGGTCTACAGGTATTGTTGAGGTAGCTAGTAACCATTCATTAAGGTCTGCAGGTATTGTTGAGGTAACTAGTAACCATTCATTAAGGTCTGCAGGTATTGTTGAGGTAGCTAGTAACCATTCATTAAGGTCTGCAGGTATTGTTGAGGTAGCTAGTAACCATTCATTAAGGTCTACAGGTATTGTTGAGGTAGCTAGTAACCATTCATTAAGGTCTACAGGTATTGTTGAGGTAGCTAGTAACCATTCATTAAGGTCTGCAGGTATTGTTGAGGTAACTAGTAACCATTCATTAAGGTCTGCAGGTATTGTTGAGGTAGCTAGTAACCATTCATTAAGGTCTGCAGGTATTGTTGAGGTAGCTAGTAACCATTCATTAAGGTCTGCAGGTATTGTTGAGGTAGCTAGTAACCATTCATTAAGGTCTGCAGGTATTGTTGAGGTAACTAGTAACCATTCATTAAGGTCTACAGGTATTGTTGAGGTAGCTAGTAACCATTCATTAAGGTCTACAGGTATTGTTGAGGTAACTAGTAACCATTCATTAAGGTCTGAAGGTATTGTTGAGGTAGCTAGTAACCATTCATTAAGGTCTACATGTATTGTTGAGGTAACTAGTAACCATTCATTAAAGTCTGCAGGTATTGTTGAGGTAACTAGTAACCATTCATTAAGGTCTGCAGGTATTGTTGAGGTAGCTAGTAACCATTCATTAAGGTCTACAGGTATTGTTGAGGTAGCTAGTAACCATTCATTAAGGTCTGCAGGTATTGTTGAGGTAACTAGTAACCATTCATTAAAGTCTGCAGGTATTGTTGAGGTAACTAGTAACCATTCATTAAGGTCTGCAGGTATTGTTGAGGTAGCTAGTAACCATTCATTAAGGTCTGCAGGTATTGTTGAGGTAGCTAGTAACCATTCATTAAGGTCTACAGGTATTGTTGAGGTAGCTAGTAACCATTCATTAAGGTCTGCAGGTATTGTTGAGGTAACTAGTAACCATTCATTAAGGTCTACAGGTATTGTTGAGGTAGCTAGTAACCATTCATTAAGGTCTGCAGGTATTGTTGAGGTAGCTAGTAACCATTCATTAAGGTCTGCAGGTATTGTTGAGGTAGCTAGTAACCATTCATTAAGGTCTGCATGTATTGTTGAGGTAGCTAGTAACCATTCATTAAGGTCTGCAGGTATTGTTGAGGTAGCTAGTAACCATTCATTAAGGTCTGCAGGTATTGTTGAGGTAGCTAGTAACCATTCATTAAGGTCTGCAGGTATTGTTGAGGTAGCTAGTAACCATTCATTAAGGTCTACAGGTATTGTTGAGGTAGCTAGTAACCATTCATTAAGGTCTACAGGTATTGTTGAGGTAACTAGTAACCATTCATTAAGGTCTACAGGTATTGTTGAGGTAGCTAGTAACCATTCATTAAGGTCTACAGGTATTGTTGAGGTAGCTAGTAACCATTCATTAAGGTCTGCAGGTATTGTTGAGGTAGCTAGTAACCATTCATTAAGGTCTACAGGTATTGTTGAGGTAACTAGTAACCATTCATTAAGGTCTACAGGTATTGTTGAGGTAGCTAGTAACCATTCATTAAGGTCTACAGGTATTGTTGAGGTAGCTAGTAACCATTCATTAAGGTCTGCATGTATTGTTGAGGTAGCTAGTAACCATTCATTAAGGTCTACAGGTATTGTTGAGGTAGCTAGTAACCATTCATTAAGGTCTGCAGGTATTGTTGAGGTAGCTAGTAACCATTCATTAAGGTCTACAGGTATTGTTGAGGTAGCTAGTAACCATTCATTAAGGTCTGCAGGTATTGTTGAGGTAGCTAGTAACCATTCATTAAGGTCTGCAGGTATTGTTGAGGTAGCTAGTAACCATTCATTAAGGTCTGCATGTATTGTTGAGGTAGCTAGTAACCATTCATTAAGGTCTACAGGTATTGTTGAGTAGCTAGTAACCATTCATTAAGGTCTGCATGTATTGTTGAGGTAGCTAGTAACCATTCATTAAGGTCTGCATGTATTGTTGAGGTAGCTAGTAACCATTCATTAAGGTCTACAGGTATTGTTGAGGTAGCTAGTAACCATTCATTAAGGTCTGCAGGTATTGTTGAGGTAGCTAGTACCATTCATTAAGGTCTGCAGGTATTGTTGAGGTAGCTAGTAACCATTCATTAAGGTCTGCAGGTATTGTTGAGGTAGCTAGTAACCATTCATTAAGGTCTGCAGGTATTGTTGAGGTAGCTAGTAACCATTCATTAAGGTCTAGCATGTATTGTTGAGGTAGCTAGTAACCATTCATTAAGGTCTGCAGGTATTGTTGAGGTAGCTAGTAACCATTCATTAAGGTCTACAGGTATTGTTCTGAAGGTAGCTAGTAACCATTCATTAAGGTCTGCAGGTATTGTTGAGGTAACTAGTAACCATTCATTAAGGTCTGCAGGTATTGTTGAGGTAACTAGTAACCATTCATTAAGGTCTACAGGTATTGTTGAGGTAGCTAGTAACCATTCATTAAGGTCTACAGGTATTGTTGAGGTAGCTAGTAACCATTCATATAAGAAGAGGTCTGCAGGTATTGTTGAGGTGTAGCTTAGTAACCAGTATCATGTACAGGTCTACAGGTATTGATGTTGCAGGTAGCTAGTAACCATTCATATAAGGTCATGGCAGGTATTGTTGAGTAACTAGTACCTTCATTAAGGTCGTATCGGTATTGTTGAGGTAGCTCGTAACCATTCATTAAGGTCTGCAGGTATTGTTGAGGTAGCTGTAACCATTCATTAAGGTCTGCAGGTATTGTTGAGGTAGCTATAACCATTCATTAAGGTCTGCAGGTATTGTTAGGTAGCTAGTAACCCATTCATTTAGGTCTGCAGGTATTGTTGAGGTAGCTAGTAACCATTCATTAAGGTCTGCAGGTATTGTTGAGGTAGCTAGTAACCATTCATTAAGGTCTAGCAGGTATTGTTTTGAGGTAGCTAGTAACCATTCATTAAGGTCTACAGGTATTGTTGAGGTAGCTAGTACCCATTCATTAAGGTCCTGCAGTATTTGTTGAGGTAACTAGTAACCATTCATTAAGGTCTGCGTATTGTTGAGGTAGCTAGTAACCATTCATTAAGGTCTGCAGGTATTGTTGAGGTAGCTAGTAACCATATCATTAGGTCCTGCAGGTATTGTTGAGGTAGCTAGTACCATTCATTAAGGTCTGCAGTATTGTTGAGGTATTATAACCATTCATTAAGGTCTCAGGTATTGTTGAGGTAGCTATAACCATTCATTAAGGCTCTTATGAAGTGTATTGTTTGAGGTAACTAGTAACCATTCATTAAGGTCTGACAGGTATTGTTGAGGTAGCTAGTAACCATTCATTAAGGTCTGCAGTATTGTTGGGTAACTAGTAACCATTCATTAAGGTCTGCAGGTATTGTTGAGGGGTAGCTAGTAACCATTCATTAAGGTCTGCAGGTATTGTTGAGGTAGCTAGTAACCATTCATTAAGGTCTACAGGTATTGTTGAGGTAGCTAGTAACCATTCATTAAGGTCTGCAGGTATTGTTGAGGTAAGCTAGTAACCATTCATTAAGGTCTGCAGGTATTGTTGAGGTACTATACCATTCATTAAGGTCTGCAGGTATTGTTGAGGTAGCTAGTAACCATTCATTAAGGTCTGCAGGTATTGTTGAGGTGCTAGTAACCATTCATTAAGGTCTACAGTATTGTTGAGGTAGCTAGTAACCATTCATTAAGGTCTCGGTATTGTTGAGGTACTAGTAACCATTCATTAAGGTCTACAGGTATTGTTGAGGTAGCTAGTAACCATTCATTAAGGTCTGCAGGTATTGTTGAGGTAGCTAGTAACCATTCATTAAGGTCTACAGGTATTGTTGAGGTGCTAGTAACCATTCATTAAGGTCTGCAGGTATTGTTGGGTAGCTAGTAACCATTCATTAAGGTCTACAGGTATTGTTGAGTGCTAGTAACCATTCATTAAGGTCTTACAGGTATTGTTGGGTACTAGTAACCATTCATTAAGGTCTGCAGGTATTGTTGAGGTAGCTAGTAACCATTCATTAAGGTCTGCAGGTATTGTTGAGGTAGCTATTAACCATTCATTAAGGTCTACAGGTATTGTTGAGGTAGCTAGTACCATTCATTAGGTCTTGCAGTATTGTTGAGGTAGCTAGTAACCATTCTTAAGGTCTGCAGGTATTGTTGAGGTAGCTAGTAACCATTCATTAAGGTCTACGGTATTGTTGAGGTAGCTAGTAACCATTCATTAAGGTCTGCAGGTATTGTTGAGGTAGCTAGTAACCATTCATTAAGGTCTGCAGGTATTGTTGAGGTAGCTAGTAACCATTCTTAAGGTCTGTCAGGTATTTTGGGTAGCTAGTAACCATTCATTAAGGTCTGCAGGTATTGTTGAGGTAGCTAGTAACCATTCATTAAGGTCTGCATGGTATTGTTGAGGTAGCTAGTAACCATTCATTTAAGGTCTGCAGGTATTGTTGAGGTAGCTAGTACCATTCATTAAGGTCTACAGGTATTGTTGAGGTAGCTAGTAACCATTCATTAAGGTCTGCAGGTATTGTTGAGGTAACTAGTAACCATTCATTAAGGTCTGACAGGTATTGTTGAGGTAGCTAGTAACCATTCATTAAGGTCTGCAGGTATTGTTGAGGTAGCTAGTAACCATTCATTAGGTCTACAGTATTGTTGAGGTAGCTAGTAACCATTCATTAAGGTCTACAGGTATTGTTGAGGTAACTAGTAACCATTCATTAAGGTCTGCAGGTATTGTTGAGGTAGCTAGTAACCATTCATTAAGGTCTACATGTATTGTTTGAGGTACTATTTAACCATTCATTAAGGTCTGCAGGTATTGTTGAGTAGCCTAGTAACCATTCATTAAGGTCTGCAGGTATTGTTGAGGTATATTAACCTTCATAGGTCTAGCAGGGTATTGTTTGAGGTAGCTAGTAACCATTCATTAAGGTCTGCAGTATTGTTGAGGTAGCTAGTAACCATTCATTAAGGTCTGCAGGTATTTTGAGGTACTATACCATTCATTAAGGTCTGCAGGTATTGTTGAGGTAACTAGTAACCATTCATTAAGTCTGCAGGTATTGTTGAGGTAGCTAGTAACCATTCATTAGGTCTGCAGGTATTGTTGAGGTAGCTAGTAACCATTCATTAAGGTCTACAGGTATTGTTGAGGTAGCTATGTAACCATTCATTAAGGTCTGCAGGTATTGTTGAGGTAGCTAGTAACCATTCATTAAGGTCTGCAGGTATTGTTGAGGTACTAGTAACCATTCATTAAGGTCTGCAGGTATTGTTGAGGTAGCTAGTAACCATTCATTAAGGTCTGCAGGTATTGTTGAGGTAGCTTAACCATTCATTAAGGTCTGCAGTATTGTTGAGGTAGCTAGTAACCATTCATTAAGGTCTGCAGGTATTGTTGAGGTAACTAGTAACCATTCATAAGGTCTACAGGTATTGTTGAGGTAAGCTAGTAACCATTCATTAAGGTCTGCATGTTATTGTTTAGGTAGCTAGTAACCATTCATTAAGGTCTCAGGTATTGTTGAGGTAGCTAGTAACCATTCATTAAGGTCTGCAGGTATTGTTGAGGTAGCTATGTAACCATTCATTAAGGTCTCAGGTATTGTTGAGGTAGCTAGTACCATTCATTAAGGTCTGCATGTATTGTTGAGGTAGCTAGTAACCATTCATTAAGGTCTGCAGGTATTGTTGAGGTAGCTAGTAACCATTCATTAAGGTCTGCAGGTATTGTTGAGGTAGCTAGTAACCATTCATTAAGGTCTCAGGTAGTGTTTGAGGTAGCTAGTAACCATTCATTAAGTCTGCAGGTATTGTTGAGGTAGCTAGTAACCATTCATTAAGGTCTCAGGTATTGTTTGAGGTAGCTAGTAACCATTCATTAAGGTCTAGCAGGTATTGTTGGGTAGCTAGTAACCATTCATTAAGGTCTGCAGGTATTGTTGGTAGCTAGTAACCATTCATTAAGGTCTGCAGGTATTGTTGAGGTAGCTATATAAGCCATTCATTAAGGTCTGCAGGTATTGTTGAGGTAGCTAGTAACCATTCATTAAGGTCTGCAGGTATTGTTGAGGTAGCTAGTAACCATTCATTAAGTCTGCAGGTATTGTTGAGTAGCTAGTAACCATTCATTAAGGTCTGCAGGTATTGTTGAGGTAGCTAGTAACCATTCATTAAGGTCTACAGTATTGTTGAGGTAGCTAGTAACCATTCATTAAGGTCTGCAGTATTGTTGAGGTACTAGTAACCATTCATTAGGTCTGCAGTATTGTTGAGGTACTAGTAACCATTCATTAAGTCTGACAGGTATTGTTGAGGTAGCTAGTAACCATTCATTAAGGTCTACAGGTATTGTTGAGGTAGCTAGTAACCATTCATTAAGGTCTGCAGGTATTGTTGAGGTAGCTAGTAACCATTCATTAAGGTCTACAGGTATTGTTGAGGTAGCTAGTAACCATTCATTAAGGTCTGCAGGTATTGTTGAGGTAACTAGTAACCATTCATTAAGGTCTGCAGTATTGTTGAGGTAGCTAGTAACCATTCATTAAGTCTGCAGTATTGTTGAGGTAACTAGTAACCATTCATTAAGGTCTGCAGGTATTGTTGAGGTAGCTAGTAACCATTCATTAAGGTCTGCAGGTATTGTTGAGGTAGCTAGTAACCATTCATTAAGGTCTACAGGTATTGTTGAGGTAGCTAGTAACCATTCATTAGGTCTGCAGGTATTGTTAGGTAACTAGTAACCATTCATTAAGGTCTGCAGGTATTGTTGAGGTAGCTAGTAACCATTCATTAAGGTCTGCAGGTATTGTTGAGGTAGCTAGTAACCATTCATTAAGGTCTACAGGTATTGTTGAGGTAGCTAGTAACCATTCATTAAGGTCTACAGGTATTGTTGAGGTAGCAGTAACCATTCATTAAGGTCTGCAGGTATTGTTGAGGTACTATAACCATTCATTAAGGTCTGCAGGTATTGTTGAGGTAGCTAGTAACCATTCATTAAGGTCTCAGGTATTGTTGAGGTGTAGTAACCATTCATTAAGGTCTGCAGGTATTGTTGAGGTAGCTAGTAACCATTCATTAAGGTCTGCAGGTATTGTTTGAGGTACTAGTAACCATTCATTAAGGTCTACAGGTATTGTTAGGTAGCTAGTAACCATTCATTAAGGTCTGACAGGTATTGTTGAGGTAACTAGTAACCATTCATTAAGGTCTGACAGGTATTGTTGAGGTACTAGTAACCATTCATTAAGTCTCTATTGTTGAGGTACTAGTAACCATTCATTAAGTCTGCAGTATTGTTGAGGTACTATTAACCATTCATTAAGGTCTGCAGGTATTGTTGAGGTAGCTAGTAACCATTCATTAAGGTCTGCAGGTATTGTTAGGTAGCTAGTAACCATTCATTAAGGTCTCAGGTATTGTTGAGGTAGCTAGTAACCATTCATTAAGGTCTGCAGGTATTGTTGAGGTAACTAGTAACCATTCATTAAGGTCTACAGGTATTGTTGAGGTGCTAGTAACCATTCATTAAGGTCTCAGGTATTGGTTGAGGTAACTAGTAACCATTCATTAAGGTCTGACAGGTATTGTTGAGGTAGCTAGTAACCATTCATTAAGGTCTACAGGTATTGTTGAGTACTAGTAACCATTCATTAAGTCTGCGGTATTGTTGGGTAACTAGTAACCATTCATTAAGGTCTGCAGGTATTGTTGAGGTAGCTAGTAACCATTCATTAAGGTCTCAGGTATTTTGAGGTAGCTAGTAACCATTCATTAAGTCTGCAGGTTATTGTTGAGACTAGTAACCATTCATTAAGGTCTGCAGGTATTGTTGAGGTAGCTAGTACCCATTCATTAGGTCTGCAGGTATTGTTGAGGTAGCTAGTAACCATTCATTAAGGTCTGCAGTATTGTTGAGGTAGCTAGTAACCATTCATTAAGGTCTACAGGTATTGTTGAGGTAGCTAGTAACCATTCATTAAGGTCTACAGGTATTGTTGAGGTAGCTAGTAACCATTCATTAAGGTCTCAGGTATTGTTGGGTAGTGTAACCATTCATTAAGGTCTGCATGTATTGTTGAGGTAGCTAGTAACCATTCATTAAGGTCTACAGGTATTGTTGAGGTAGCTAGTAACCATTCATTAAGGTCTGCAGGTATTGTTGAGGTACTAGTAACCATTCATTAAGGTCTCAGGTATTGTTGAGTAGCTAGTACCATTCATTAAGTCTGCAGGTATTGTTGAGGTAGCTAGTAACCATTCATTAGGTCTGCAGGTATTGTTGAGGTAGCTAGTAACCATTCATTAAGGTCTGCATGTATTTTGTTGAGTACTAGTAACCATTCATTAAGGTCTACGGTATTGTTGAGGTAGCTAGTACCTTCATTAAGGTCTGCAGGTATTGTTGAGTAGCTAGTAACCATTCATTAAGGTCTGCAGTTATTGTTGAGGTACTAGTAACCATTCATTAAGGTCTACAGGTATTGTTGAGGTAGCTAGTAACCATTCATTAGGTCTGCAGGTATTTGTTGAGGTAGCTAGTAACCATTCATTAAGGTCTGCGTATTGTTGAGTAGCTAGTAACCATTCATTAAGTGAGGTCTGCAGGTTTGTTGAGGTAGCTAGTAACCATTCATTAAGGTCTGCAGTATTGTTTGAGGTAGCTAGTAACCATTCATTAAGGTCTGCAGGTATTGTTGAGGTAGCTAGTAACCATTCATTAAGGTCTGCAGTATTGTTGAGGTAGCTAGTAACCATTCATTAAGGTCTGCAGGTATTGTTGAGGTAGCTAGTAACCATTCATTAAGGTCTGCGTATTGTTGAGGTAGCTAGTAACCATTCATTAAGGTCTGCAGTATTTGTTGAGGTAGCTAGTAACCATTCATTAAGGTCTGCAGTATTGTTGAGGTAGCTAGTAACCATTCATTAGGTCTACAGGTATTGTTGAGGTAGACTAGTAACCATTCATTAAGGTCTACAGTATTGTTTGAGGTAGCTAGTAACCATTCATTAGGTCTAGGGTATTGTTGAGGTAGCTAGTAACCATTCATTAAGGTCTCATGTATTGTTAGGTAGCTAGTAACCATTCATTAAGGTCTGCAGGTATTGTTGAGGTAACTAGTAACCATTCATTAAGGTCTGCAGGTATTGTTGAGGTAGCTAGTAACCATTCATTAAGGTCTACAGTTTGTTGAGGTAGCTGTACCATTCATTAAGGTCTCAGGTATTGTTGAGGTACTAGTAACCATTCATTAGGTCTACAGGTATTGTTAGGTAGCTAGTAACCATCATTAAGGCTACAGGTATTTTGAGGTAACTAGTAACCATTCATTAAGGTCTGCAGGTATTGTTGAGGTACTAGTAACCATTCATTAAGGTCTGCAGGTATTGTTGAGGTAGCTAGTAACCATTCATTAAGGTCGACAGTATTGTTGAGGTGCTAGTAACCATTCATTAAGGTCTGCAGGTATTGTTGAGGTACTAGTAACCATTCATTAAGGTCTGCAGGTATTGTTAGGTACTAGTAACCATTCATTAAGGTCTGCAGGTATTGTTGAGGTAGCTAGTAACCATTCATTAAGGTCTGCAGGTATTGTTGAGGTAGCTAGTAACCATTCATTAAGGTCTCAGGTATTGTTGAGGTAGCTAGTAACCATTCATTAAGGTCTGCAGGTATTGTTTGAGGTAGCTAGTAACCATTCATTAAGGTCTACAGGTATTGTTGAGTAGCTAGTAACCATTCATTAAGGTCTGCAGTATTGTTGAGGTAGCTAGTAAACCATTCATTAAGGTCTACAGGTATTGTTAGGTGCTAGTACCATTCATTAGGTCTGCAGGTATTGTTGAGGTAGCTAGTAACCATTCATTAAGGTCTACAGGTATTGTTGAGGTAGCTAGTAACCATTCATTAAGGTCTGCAGGTATTGTTGAGGTGCTAGTAACCATTCATTAAGGTCTGCAGTATTGTTGGTAGTAGTAACCATCATTAAGTCTCAGTATTGTTGAGGTACTAGTAACCATTCATTAAGGTCTACGAGGTATTGTTGAGGTAGCTAGTAACCATTCATTAAGGTCTGCAGGTATTGTTGAGGTAGCTAGTAACCATTCTTAAGGTCTGCATGGTATTGTTGAGGTAGCTAGTACCATTCATTAAGGTCTACAGGTATTTTTGAGGTAGCTAGTAACCATTCATTAAGGTCTGCAGGTATTGTTGAGGTAGCTAGTAACCATTCATTAAGGTCTGCAGGTATTGTTGAGGTAGCTAGTAACCATTCATTAAGGTCTGCAGGTATTGTTGAGGTAGCTAGTAACCATTCATTAAGGTCTGCAGGTATTGTTGAGGTACTAGTAACCATTCATTAAGGTCTGCAGTATTTTTAGGTAGCTAGTAACCATTCATTAAGGTCTGCAGGTATTGTTGAGGTAGCTAGTAACCATTCATTAAGGTCTACAGGTATTGTTGAGGTAGCTAGTAACCATTCATTAAGGTCTGCAGTATTGTTGAGGTAAGCTAGTAACCATTCATTAAGGTCTGCAGGTATTGTTTGAGGTAGCTAGTAACCATTCATTAAGGTCTAGCAGGTATTGTTGAGGTAGCTAGTAACCATTCATTAAGGTCTACAGGTATTGTTGAGGTAGCTAGTAACCATTCATTAAGGTCTGCGGTTATTGTTGAGGTAGCTAGTAACCATTCATTAAGGTCTACAGGTATTGTTGAGGTAGCTAGTAACCATTCATTAAGGTCTGCATATTGTTGAGGTAAGCTAGTACCCATTCATTAAGGTCTGCAGGTATTGTTGAGGTAGCTAGTAACCATTCATTAAGTCTGCAGGTATGTTTGAGGTAACTAGTACCATTCATTAAGGTCTACAGGTATTGTTGAGGTAGCTAGTAACCATTCATTAAGGTCTGCAGGTATTTTTTGAGGTAGCTAGTAACCATTCATTAAGGTCTCAGTATTGTTGGTAGCTAGTACCATTCATTAGGTCTGCAGGTATTGTTGAGGTAACAGTAACCATTCATTAAGGTCTGCAGGTTATTGTTGAGGTAGCTAGTAACCATTCATTAAGGTCTGCGGTATTGTTGAGGTAGCTAGTAACCATTCATTAAGGTCTGCAGGTATTGTTGAGGTAGCTAGTAACCATTCATTAAGGTCTCAGGTATTGTTGAGGTAACTAGTAACCATTCATTAAGGTCGCAGGTATTGTTGAGGTAGCTAGTAACCATTCATTAAGGTCTGCAGGTATTGTTGAGGTAGCTAGTAACCATTCATTAAGGTCTGCAGGTATTGTTGAGGTAGCTAGTAACCATTCATTAAGGTCTGCAGGTATTGTTGAGGTAGCTAGTAACCATTCATTAAGGTCTGCAGGTATTTGTTGAGGTACTAGTAACCATTCATTAAGGTCTACAGGTATTGTTGAGGTAGCTAGTAACCATTCATTAAGGTCTCGGTATTGTTGAGGTAGCTAGTAACATTCATTAAGGTCTGAAGGTATTGTTGAGGTAGCTAGTAACCATTCATTAAGGTCTACTGTATTGTTGAGGTAACTAGTAACCATTCATTAAGTCTGCAGGTATTGTTGAGGTAACTAGTAACCATTCATTAAGGTCTGCAGGTATTGTTGAGGTAGCTAGTAACCATTCATTAAGGTCTACAGGTATTGTTGAGGTAGCTAGTAACCATTCATTAAAGGTCTGCAGGTATTGTTGAGGTAACTAGTAACCATTCATTAAAGTCTGCAGGTATTGTTGAGGTACTAGTAACCATTCATTAAGGTCTGCAGGTATTGTTGAGGTAGCTAGTACCATTCATTAAGGTCTGCAGGTATTGTTGTAGCTGTAACCATTCATTAAGGTCTACAGGTATTGTTGAGGTAGCTATAACCATTCATTAAGGTCTGCAGTTATTGTTGAGGTAGCTAGTAACCATTCATTAAGTCTACAGGTATTTTTGAGGTAGCTAGTAACCATATCTTAAGGTCTGCAGGTATTGTTTGAGGTCGCTAGTACCATTCATTAAGGTCTACAGGTATTGTTGAGGTAGCTAGTAACCATTCTTAAGGTCTGCAGGTATTGTTGAGGTAGCTAGTAACCATTCATTAAGGTCTGCAGGTATTGTTGAGGTAGCTAGTAACCATTCATTAAGGTCTGCAGGTATTGTTGAGGTAGCTATTAACCATTCATTAAGGTCTCAGGTATTGTTGAGGTAGCTAGTAACCATTCATTAGGTCTACAGTATTGTTTGAGGTAGCTAGTAACCATTCATTAAGGTCTACAGGTATTGTTGGGTGAGCTAGTAACCATTCATTAAGGTCTACAGGTATTGTTGAGGTAGCTAGTAACCATTCATTAAGGTCTGCATGTATTGTTGAGGTAGCTAGTAACCATTCATTAAGGTCTACAGGTTGTTTGAGGTAGCTAGTAACCATTCATTAAGGTCTGCAGTATTGTTGAGGTAGCTAGTAACCATCATTAAGGTCTCAGTATTGTTGAGGTAGCTAGTAACCATTCATTAAGGTCTGCAGGTATTGTTGAGGTAGCTAGTAACCATTCTTAAGGTCCAGGTATTTAGGTAGAGACTGTAAGTCTCAGTATTGTTGAGGTAGCTAGTACACCATTCATTAAGGTCTACAGGTATTGTTGAGGTAGCTAGTAACCATTCATAAGGTCTGCAGTATTGTTGAGGTAGCTAGTAACCATTCATTAAAGGTCTGCATGTATTGTTGAGGTAGCTAGTAACCATTCATTAAGGTCTACAGTGTATTGTTGAGGTAGCTAGTACCATTCATTAAGGTCTGCAGGTATTGTTGAGGTAGCTAGTAACCATTCATTAAGGTCTGCAGGTATTGTTGAGGTAGCTAGTAACCATTCATTAAGGTCCAGGTATTGTTGAGGTAGCTAGTAACCATTCATTAAGGTCTGCAGGTATTGTTGAGGTAGCTAGTAACCATTCATTAAGGTCTGCAGTATTGTTGAGGTAGCTATTAACCATTCATTAAGGTCTGCAGGTATTGTTGAGGTAGCTTAACCATTCATTAAGGTCTAGCAGTATTGTTGAGGTAGCTAGTAACCATTCATTAGGTCTGCAGGTATTGTTTGAGGTAGCTAGTACCATTCATTAAGGTCTGCGGTATTGTTAGGTAACTAGTAACCATTCATTA
This sequence comes from Salvelinus namaycush, assembly GCF_016432855.1. Taxonomy (NCBI): domain Eukaryota; kingdom Metazoa; phylum Chordata; class Actinopteri; order Salmoniformes; family Salmonidae; genus Salvelinus; species Salvelinus namaycush. Next base: position 32,029,022 of record NC_052343.1, on the reverse strand, counting down.
AGGTCTCAGGTATTGTTGAGGTAGCTAGTAACCATTCATTAAGGTCTACAGGTATTGTTGAGGTAGCTAGTAACCATTCATTAAGGTCTGAAGGTATTGTTGAGGTAGCTAGTAACCATTCATTAAGGTCTACAGGTATTGTTGAGGTAGCTAGTAACCATTCATTAAGGTCTGCAGGTATTGTTGAGGTAACTAGTAACCATTCATTAAGGTCTGCAGGTATTGTTGAGGTAGCTAGTAACCATTCATAAGGTCTGCAGGTATTGTTGAGGTAACTAGTAACCATTCATTAAGTCTACAGGTATTGTTGAGGTAGCTAATAACCATTCATTAAGGTCTGCAGGTATTGTTGAGGTAGCTAGTAACCATTCATTAAGGTCTACAGGTATTGTTGAGGTAGCTAGTAACCATTCATTAAGGTCTGCAGGTATTGTTGAGGTAACTAGTAACCATTCATTAAGTCTGCAGGTATTGTTGAGGTAGCTAGTAACCATTCATTAAGGTCTGCAGGTATTGTTGAGGTAGCTAGTAACCATTCATTAAGGTCTACAGGTATTGTTGAGGTAGCTAGTAACCATTCATTAAGGTCTACAGGTATTGTTGAGGTAGCTAGTAACCATTCATTAGGTCTGCGGTATTGTTGAGGTAACTAGTACCATTCATTAGGTCTGCAGGTATTGTTGAGGTAACTAGTAACATTCATTAAGGTCTGCCAGGTATTGTTGAGGTAGCTAGTAACCATTCATTAAGGTCTGCAGGTATTGTTGAGGTAGCTAGTAACCATTCATTAAGGTCTGCAGGTATTGTTGAGGTACTAGTACCATTCATTAAGGGTCTACAGGTATTGTTGAGGTAGCTAGTAACCATTCATTAAGTCTACAGTATTGTTGAGGTACTAGTAAACCATTCATTAAGGTCTGACAGGTATTGTTGAGGTAGCTAGTAACCATTCATTAAGGTCTACATGTATTGTTGAGGTAACTAGTAACCATTCATTAAGGTCTGCACAGGTATTGTTGAGGTAACTAGTAAACCATTCATTAGGTCTGCAGGTATTGTTGAGGTAGCTATTAACCATTCATTAGGTCTACAGTATTGTTGAGGTAGCTAGTAACCATTCATTAAGGTCTGCAGGTATTGTTGATTAGCTAGTAACCATTCATTAAGGTCTGCAGGTATTGTTGAGTGAGCTAGTAACCATTCATTAAGGTCTGCAGGTATTGTTGAGGTACTCTAGTAACCATTCATTAAGGTCGCAGGTATTGTTGAGGTAGCTAGTAACCATTCATTAGGTCTGCAGGTATTGTTGAGGTAGCTAGTAACCATTCATTAAGGTCTGCAGGTATTGTTGAGGTACTAGTAACCATTCATTAAGGTCTGCAGTATTGTTGAGGTAGCTAGTAACCATTCATTAAGGTCTGCAGGTATTGTTGAGGTAGCTAGTAACCATTCATTAAGGTCTGCAGGTATTGTTGAGGTACTTAACCATTCTTAAGGTCTGCATTGTTGAGGTAGCTAGTAACCATTCATTAAGGTCTGCCAGGTATTGTTTGAGGTAGCTAGTAACCATTCATTAAGGTCTGCAGGTATTGTTGAGGTAGCTATAACCATTCATTAAGGTCGCGGTATTGTTGAGGTACTAGTAACCATTCATTAAGGTCTACAGGTATTGTTGAGTAGCTAGTACCATTCATTAAGGTCTACAGGTATTGTTGAGGTAACTAGTAACCATTCATTAAGGTCTAGCAGGTATTGTTGAGGTAGCTAGTAACCATTCATTAAGGTCTACAGGTATTGTTGAGTGCTAGTAACCATTCATTAAGGTCTGCAGGTATTGTTGAGGTACTAGTAACCATTCATTAAGGTCTACAGGTATTGTTGAGGTACTAGTACCATTCATTAAGGTCTCAGGTATTGTGAGGTAGCTAGTAACCATTCATTAAGGTCTACAGTGTATTGTTGAGGTAGCTAGTAACCATTCATTAAGTCTCAGTATTGTTGCGGTAGCTAGTAACCATTCATTAAGGTCTACAGGTATTGTTGAGGTAGCTAGTAACCATTCATTAAGGTCTGCAG
>NC_052343.1:32019446-32024446 GCF_016432855.1 Salvelinus namaycush | reverse complement strand
CAGCAAACTGAACGTAGTGATGCAGCGCCACCATTGCGGAGAACCCTGCTAACTGTGGTTCCACACCTCACAATAAACGATGCAAACATCACTACACAACAATATAGCCTAATGTTAGCCAACTGGCTGAAATGATTTAAGGTAGAACGTCATATTACTTCATAGTTCCTAACGTCATAGTAGATATTAAACCCTCTGTGTGTCGATGTCACCTTGTAGGACTGCTTGTAGATGTACAGGTCGTATTTTAAGGTAGAACGTCATATTACTTCATAGTTCCTAACGTCATAGTAGATATTAAACCCTCTGTGTTGTCACCTTGTAGGACTGCTTGTAGATGTACAGGTCGTATCCTCCCTCAATCTTTTTGCTTTTGCTGAAGAGGATGAGGTCCTCGAACAGGAAGACGTGACGGAGGTACTTCCTGCGGCCGCTCCACACGATGAACTCATCCTGACACCTCAGCTGACCCTGTTCCTTCAGGTTCACCTACAGCAGCAGAGACCTTTCACATGACTTACGCTCACATTTTCTTACAAACAAATAATTATACCTGGAAACATATGTTTACATTGTCAATTCTCTCTCTCTCTGTCTCTCTCTGTCTCTCTCTGGTCCTGTCTCTCTCGTGTCCTCTCTGTCCTCTCTGTCTGGCTCTCTCTGTCTCTCTCATGTCTGTCTCCTCAATTCAATTCACATTCAAATTCAATTCAATTCAATTCAATTCAATTCATTCAGGGGCTTTATTGGCATGGGAAACGTGTTTAACATTGCCAAAGCAACGTCTCTCTGTCTGTTCTCATCTCTTCTGCCTGTCTCCTCTCTGTCCTCTCTCTGTCTGTCTCTCTTCTCTGTCCTGTCTCTCTCTCGGTCTGTCTGGTACATTTATTGCATATGGTGTCCGCCCAGTGGGAATTGAATGGCCGGTGCCTCTACTGTTTCTACAGCCTACTGTTTCTATGTTCTATCTTAACTGCTCTCTGTCTACTGCTCACTGTTCTACTGCTCTACTGTCTCCTGACTGTCTCTGCCTTTACTTCACAGCTCTACTCTTACGTTCTACGCTCTACTGTCGACCTACTGCTCTAAACTGTTTCATAAACTGCTCTACCTGTTCTAGTCTCGTTCTACTGGCTCTACCTTGCTCTAATACTGACTTCTCTACTCTACAGCTCTAACTGTTCTACTGTTCTACTACTGTTCACTCCTCTACTGTCTTTTTCTACTGTTCTACTGTTTCTACTGTTCTACTGTTCTACTGCTCTACTGCTCTAACCTGCTTACTGTTCTAACTGTTCTACTCCTCTACTGTTCTAGCTGGTTCTTATGTTCTATACTGCTTCTACTGCTCTAACTGGTTCTAACTGTTCTAACTTTCTAACTTCTCCTCTACTGGTCCAAATAACTGTTCTACTGTTCTACTGTTTATTCTAACTACGCTCTAGCTGCTCTACTGTCTAACTGCTCTAGACTGTCTCTACTGTTTCTACTCGCTCTACTGCCTCTACTGCTCTACTGCTCTACTGCCTAACTGCTCTACTGCTCTACAGCTCATCGTCTGTTCTAACTGCTCTACTGCTCTACAGCCTAAACTGTTCTAAACTGCTCTAACAGCTCTACTGTTCTACTGTTCTTAGAGCACTGGTTCTACAGCTCTACTTAGCTCTACTATGCTCTAGCTCACCTGCTTCTTGTAGCTGTTCTACTGTTCTACTGTGTTCTACCTGCTCGATACTGTTCTAACGTGCTCAGTACTGCTCCTGCTGCTCTGACTGTTCTAAACTGCTCTACTGCTCTAACTGTTCTACTGTTCTACTGTTTCTCACAAGTTCTACTACTGCTCCTGCTACTGTCCTCTTACTACGCTCTATACTGCTTCATTACAGCTCTACTGTTAACTAAACTAGTCTCTACGCTCTACGCTCACTGCTCTACTGCTACTGCTAACTGTCTCTGCTAGACTGCTCTACTGCTCTACTGCTCTACTTGCCTACTGGTCTAAACTAACTGCTCTACATGCCTCTATACTCTGCTCTAGCTGCTCTACTTCTCTCCTACTGCTCTACTGCTCACGTCAAACTAGCTCTACTTAACTGCTCTAACTGTCTATCTGCCTAGCTGTTAGCTAGCTAGCTCTGTCACTGCTCTACTGCTCTAGCCTATGTTCTTGCTTACTGTTCTACTGCTCTACTGCTGTTTTCTATTTACTTTCACTGTCTACTTTAACTGCTCTACGGCTCTATTAAAGTTCTACTGCTCCTGCTCTACTGTTTCTACGTCTAATTCTACTGCTTACTCTCACTGCTCTACTTCTACCTGCTCTACTCTACTGCTCTAACCTCTGTTTCTACTGCTCATCTTACTGTCTCTGCCTATCCTACAAGCTCTCTGTCAACATACTGCTCTACTCTCTCTACTGTTCTACTGTTCTAACTGCGTCTACTTTGTCTAACTGCTCACTACTAAACTACTGCTCTACTGCTTGCTCTATCTGTTTCTACTGTTCTACAGCTCTACAGCTCTACAGCTCTACAGCTCTACTGCTCTACTACTGTACCGTCTACTGCTCTATACTGCTCCTACTGCTCTATGGCTCTACATACTATGTCTACTCAACCTGCTCTACTGCTCTAACGCTCTACTGCTTCACTTACTGTCAGCTCTACTGCTCTGAACTGCTCTACTGTCTTACTGTCTACTACGCTCTAACGCTCTAAAAAACTGCTGCTAGCATGCTCTAAACTGTTCTCTGCTCTTACTGCTCTGTCTACTTAATCTAGACTTCTTATACTGTCTACGTAAACATTCACGCTCTGTCGCTGCTACTGTCTACGTTAGCTTACTGCTCTACTGTCACTGCTCTACAGACTAACTTCACTGCTCTACTGCTCTACTGCTTGCTATACTGCTCTAAAGCTGCTTAACGACTTATTGCTTACATGTCTACTTAGCTCTAATATGCTGTTCAGCTACTGCTCTAGACTGCTCTAACTAGCTCTACTGCTCTACTGCTCCTAACTGCTTCAGCTCTACTGTCTACTGCCTACTGCTCTACTGCTTCTACATGCTCTACTGTCTCTAACTGCTACTGTTCTAACTGCTCTACTGCTGCTCTACTGCTGTCTAGCTGTTCTACTGTTTACAGCTGATCTCTCTCTACTGCTCTACTGCTCTACTGCTTCTACTGTTCTACGCTCGACTGCTCTAACAGCTCTACTGTTCTATCTGCTTCTACTCTGCTCTAGTCTGCTCTAACTAGCTCTACGCTTCTACTGCTCTCTACTGCTCTACTGCTCTCTGCTCTACTGCTTTCTAGCTACTGTTTCTACTGGTTCTACTGCTCCTACGCTCTGCTCACTGTTCTATTCTACTAGCTCTACTGCTCTATACCTGCTTAACTGTTCTACTAGTCTACTGCTTCAACTGTTCTAACTAGATGTCTACTGCTCTACTCGACTCTTACTATACCTCTACTGCTCTACTGTTCTCTGCTCTACTGCTCTACTGTCTAGCTGTTTACGTTGTTCTAAACTGTCTACGCTCACACTTCGTTCTACTGCTCTACTGCTCTAACTGTCTACTGCTCTCACTGTTCTACTGTTCTACTACTGTTCTACTGCTCTAACTGCTCTACTGCTCTAGCTACTCTACTGCTCTACTGTTCTACTGCTCTACTGGTTCTACGTCTCTAACTTAGTTTTCTACTGCTCTACTGCTACTCTACTGCTCTATATTCACTGCTCTACTGTCAAAAACTCTCTCTTCACTGTTCTACTGCTCTACTGCTCTACTGCTCTACTGCTCTACTGCTCTACTGTTCTACTGCTCTACCTTTCTATATCTGCTCACTGTTGCTACTTGCTCTACTAGCTCTACTAGCTCTACTGTTCGAATTCCTACCTGCTCTACTGTTCTACGCTCTACTGTTCTACTGCTCTACTGTTCTAAGCTAAGACTGTTCGACTGCTCTACTGCTCTACTCTGCTCTAACTGCTCTACTGTTTCCTTACTGCTAAAAATGCTCTCTGTTCTAACTGCCTACTGTTCACTGTTTCTAAAACTGCTTACACGCTCTATCTGCATCTAAAGCTCTACTGTTCTACTGTTCTATCACTCTATGTTCTACTGCTCTACTGCTCTACTCTGCTCTACTGCTCTAACCTACAGCTCTAACTGTCTACATCTCTACTGTTTTCTACTGTTCTAGTTCCTGTTCTACTACTGCTGCTCAGCTCTACTTTTCTACAAGCTACTACTTGCTCTACTGCTCTACTGCACTAAACTGCTCTACTGTTCTCTACTGCTCTACGGTTCTAACTGCTCTAACTGTTCTAACTACTAATACTGTTTCTACTGCTCTACGAAACTGCCTACTGCTACTACAAGCTCTATCTGTTTTCTATACTGTTCTAGAACGCTCTACTAGGTTTCTAACTGCTCTACTACTTGCTCTACAGCTCTACTGTTTCTACAGCTCTACTGTTCTACTGCTCTACTGTTCTAAATCTACTCTAAAACGGCCTAGATGTTCTACAGCTCTCAGCTTGTTTCTACGCTCTACTGTTCACAGCTCTTAACTGTCTATACTTGCTTCTAGTCTAATCCTGTTCTACTGCTCTACTGCTCTACAGTAACAGGCTCTAGCTGCTCACTGTTTCTACAGCTTCTAACTGTTCTACTGTCTACTGTCTCTATTCCTGTTATAACTGTTCTACTGCTCTAACTTGCTCTAACTGCTCTCCGCTCTTACTGTGCTAAAACCTTACTGCTCTATAATGCTCTATACTAGCTCTACTAAAGCTGTGCTCTACTGTTTCTACTTTTCTACTACTCTCTACTGTATCTATTCTAAAAACTGTTCTACTACTGCCTACTTTCTACTGTTCACAGCTTCTATACTTGCTCTACTGTTCTACTACATGCTCTACTGTTCTCAACTTCTCTACTCTCTCTAACTAGCTTCTAACTGCTCTACTACAGCTCTACTTTCTATTCTAAAC